>NC_061108.1:58844267-58851767 GCF_015104395.2 Macrobrachium nipponense | reverse complement strand
CGCAATTATTCAAGTTCGTACACACATTATTATTATGAATGAATTACGCAACTCACAAAAAATTTAACGGAATTATGTAAGCTTAATTGAAAAGCAGTTGGGAAATTAGCTTGAAATATTGGTTCAATGAACAGGCGCTTTATGTAGCACTGCGGCCTTTTGAAATTCATGAGCATCAACTTCCACCGCAGAGACTTCATTCCAAAATTTGGCGGGAAAGGGAATGAACCATCATTGGTTATGAAATGAGCCTCGTTCTTCATCAGTCATTTTATTCCTACGATGACAGAGTCGAATTTATTTCAATCGCAATAGTGTGAGAGGGGAAGTAAAAGTTAAAAGAAGAAGAAAAAAAAGAAGTCTCTCAGGCCAAATATCGAAGTAAGTATCGCAATATTTAGGGTCCACCGAACTGAATAGAATGCATCGGCAAAATATCCAAAATAGATGTATCTTTTAGTTTGTACTTGATTATCGGTTATTTTACCTTGAAAACTCCAGTCTCCTTCCATCTCAAAGAAAAGTGCATCTTGAGTCGTTAGGTAAAGAATCTGATCAACCATCAGCGTGGGAGGATAAAAATGCCACACAATATAATATGTTGTTATCGTCCAACAAGGTAATTATTCTTTGAGTCAACAAAAGAAAACCAGAACAGAGAAATCTCTATTAAGCAGAAACACTCCCTGCTTGAGCCATTAAAACTAAGATGACAAACCTAGATCTTTTAGGAAATACCAGCTGTCTGTTTAGATGAATAACAAACAGACACACTAACAAGTGTAGTGTAGTTTGAGTCTAAACGAAGTCGAAATAAAGTTTCAAACATTAGCAGAAGCTACGCAGCCGGAAAGGGAAATGGGAAATGTCCTGTGGGCTGTGGCTACTTGCTTTGAAATCCGAGATTGTAGGTTCCTGGTCACCGCTGACGCTAACAACCAATTTCAAACGGGAACCCGATAACGAACCTCGACGCATGTTGTCTTTTGAGTCCAAATCTGGTCTCGTTATGGGACTCTAATTGGTAGTCTCAATCAACGTCTCGCCTTTATGATACAATTCTGGGAGCCGTTCGAAGGTCGAAGTAAATGGGTCAATTAAAGTTTTTTAGGTGGAAAAATGTCTACCTGTCAGAACCAAGCTTTTCGTTAGCCTTCTTCCTTTGTCATTTGCTGACTTCAAGAGACATTTTCTCTACTTCTCTATACCGAAGAAGAAAAATAAATACCTGATTTGGTTCAAAATCTATGTGTACGTTGATCGTATTTCTGTGGGCCAAGAGCAAAACAATTTATATATTTTAATTCGTCAATTTATTTACCTTAATTTAATTCATTGTGGGGGTTGGGAGTGGGTCAAGATCAACCAGGGTGAGATATGGATGTCAATAAGATCCTCGACAGAAATTATAACACACAACAAATCTAATAACGAGGAAGCATAAAGCAAGACGCGCACACACAGCCACATTCGAGAGACGATTTGACTTTGGAGATTTCAGCTTCCCCACATTATCTGTGACACTAAAAAGCTCAGTTTTTAAAAGAACACCGAGGTTGACTGTTGGCTTTGATTAAGCTGCCTCGTGCCAGCAATGAGCCTTTGCCTGAAGGTATAAGAATCTTGGTGTGGCCTTCTGAACTCTGCCTCAACAACAAAGACAGAGGACTGATTGAACGTCTCCCAGTCAAGCAACTGAGTATAACATCTGAACAAGACTCAGAAGTAATGGAATATGAAGCAGTTAACGAGATTTCGTATCTAAAAGCTCTAAAACCATCATTTCAAATCATATAATTTTCTGTTGTTCTTCATTCTATATATGCTAGCTATTGTTAAGCTTAAAAGTTTTAGCTGTGCTTAAACTCTGTTTATAGTAAATGTTAATAATAATGACTTTGCCTCTCTCTCTCTCTCTCCTCTCTCTCTCTCTCTCTCTCTCTCTCTCTCTCTCCACTGCATGTCAAAAAAAATTAAATTGGGCCTGGTAAGAAAATGGATAAAAAGGGAATAATAATTTTATTCGTTTACCTCCAAGAAATCATATACAATTTCTTGAGATTTCATCTTCAATGAGGTTTAAACTGCGATTATCTTTGTTGTTAAAAAAAATAATTTCTTCAACCATGCTCAGCACTCATGCGACATGACTGCTTAATAAGGGTTTGTTCAAAACGCACTAACTAGCAACTAACAAGTTGCATATTCATCTCTATTGTTTTTCCTTCTTTTTCAATGCAAAAATTATTATTTCATAAAGAAATGCCATAATATGCTTCACAAGAATAAAATCTGTCATATATTTCAAAATTGTAAGAAAATGTTATTGTAGCCAAATTTCGGAAAACCAGTGGCAAAACATGCGTTCAATAAAGGTAGAAATGTTAAAATAATAATAATAATGATAAAAAAACATTTCATATAATGTTCATACTGATTGCATTGTAATAATTAAATTCTAAATAATCCTGTTTGCGGGATTTGATCCCTTGATTCTGCTAAAAAACGATAAAGAAACAAATACAAAGTGTTATGGTAGCTAAAATGCATCCACCATTATCAACGGGTGGGATGGCGTCCTGTGTTGCGCAACCATTTGAGCGGTGGCAACATAAACCAGCTGGAACATAGGTCTACAATGTGCAGAAACAATGAAATCATTTTGGAAATATGTAATACGAGGGAAGCAAAGTCTTGCTGGGAACAGGCTCATTTTTGGCTGCCCGGCACGCTCTGGCCCTAACACTCTTCAAATGCTAATATCTCCGAAAGTATTGAAAACAAAAGAAAGGTTCTTTCGGCAGATAAACCTTACATCTTTAAATTTCATCCCACATAAGATTTATTTTTAAAATATCAATTCACATTTTAATGATGTTTAAATGATTGAATTTCTGGAGACGCGGCACAGCCCTGCCCTAACGCTATTCAAATGCTAATATCTTCATAATTATTGAAAATAAAAGATAAATTCTTCCGGCAGATAAAACACCTTACATCTTTAAATTTCATCCCATATAAAATTTATTTTTGAAATATCATCAATTCGCATTTAAATTTTGTTAACCCTTTGATGGTTTAACTTGAAGCTTCGCGAGTTATCACCTTTACGGTGCCTTTTGCTTCTATATTTGTTATCGAAATAATACTTTAAAAAAATGGTTTACTATAGTAGATTCACTTCACCTGTGCATCTCATGCCCAGCGACATTCTTTAAGACGCTCCTAATTGGCTGTCGATAAGCCAATCACAGGGCTGGAAACTCTCAGTCTCTCGAGAGAGTTTAGGTAAGCAACAGTTATGTTCCAGCATCTTTCAAACATTATAACTTTCATTACACTTGTTTTACCTTCAGAAAAGTAGTGTTTCCCAATTGCATCACTAAACATCGACAAGGCAATGATTTAAGAATTTTGATGATATAAGAATTACGCAATTCAGTAAACTTAATGCTAAAATATTTATAATGAAACATAAAATTCTTAATATAAACTATATTCTTTCATTTCATATATGAGATCGCAGTGCAGTCATCATTTATCATCTTGTGGTTCATAGCTAAAATGTAATGGAAGACAATGATATCAAAGAATTATAGGCGGAGTTATCAATATGAAAATAACAAGCAAGAGATTCAGAATATTAATTCTCTCTTTTATCTCGTAGAGCCAGGTGTTGCTCACGTGATCACTCGATGACGTCATCATCATGATCACGACCGCGACCCGTCGATAGAAGAAGTCTTTCGGAGAGGAGGGGGTTGAATATGAAGACTTTATTATGGTCAATATCATTATTACCATCACCCTTTCATATCCTATTGTGGAAATCTCTATATGAAAAATGAAAGAAATCGTTACTTAGATATTGATACCTTATGGAGGAAATTTATTCATCCATTGATTTTTCTTTTGCTACAATCAGTCCTCCTATATCCATCTCATTATTCCTTCTTATTATATATTAGGATTTTCTTCATAATTCTTATATGATCAAAATTTTTAAATCATTGGCTTGTCGATGTTTAGTGATGGAATTGGGAAACATTGCTGTTCTGCGGATAAAACAGGTGTAATGAAAGTTATAACTTGTGGCGTCATGCCCATTGAACGCTATGGTAACACAATCCAAAATATGATTTTTACCTGTTTGTTTTTTATGTTTCGTTATAATATAAACAGCTTTGCAGGCTTAAAGGAAAGTTTAGATTTTTTTTGTTATATTCCTGATACTGATACTGACAGTCATTAAAAAATAAAAAAACAATAAAAACCAAGCCATACTTGTAAACTACTTCTTTGTCCTGATTGGCTATCAGTGACGTCACTAAGCTCCTCCCCATTTATACCATGCTCGTCAGCTTTCAGTAGTAAAAGCAGGAAGACAGTCTTTTTAACTATGTTTACATTTTGACATAGCTAAACTATGTTGTCTTGTGTCACACAAATCAGAAAAACATGGAAATTTGTACATTTTCATTGCTTTCCAAGAAATATTTCAGCAGGGGATGTCATAACTGTAGTATGAAGTCTTCTTCTGTTTAGCAGACGAATTTCCGTCAGTCATGCTTGGAGTAAATACATATGATTTAGGTCAATTACCGTTATAATTATAATTACCAGCCCTATTTTCAAATTACAATTGCAACTAAAATTCATATTAAATAGAAATAAAGAAGTGAAACAATAACCTTTAAAATGTGTAAACAATTACATTTCAATTAAAATACAATTGCAATTACAACAAGCTTGCAGTCAATGCATAGCCCTGGTGTAAAGGGGGCGTGGCCTAAGCAGGCAAGAGATGCCGACAAGTAAATTTCCTTCTCTACAGATGCAACCACCTTACTTATAACCACCTTGGGGAGACTGAGAGTTTCCAGCCCTGTGATTGGCTTATCAACAGGCAATCAGGAGCGTCGTAAGGAACGGCGCTGGGCATGAGATGCACGGGTGAAGTGAACCTACTATAGTAAATATACTCTATGCAATTACATATTTGTTGACGCCTAGTTTTTGTTGTTAGGCCTAGACATGTTAATTATCTTTACTTGTCAAAAATACATTTCACTTATCATCCAGATTTCAATATTAACCATTTCTGGCTAGAAAGCATATGAAGCTATCTCCCCAATCTTGCACTTCTAGTTACCTTATGAATGAATCAGTTATACACCAAAAGCAAGCAGAAGGACTTTCAAGAAATAGCATTCTTAATCAGCTAAAAATAATGTACCTACTGCCAAGGACTTGGTGTAAATGTTAATAAATATTTAGATTATTACCTATCTTATCGATATGATTTAAATCATCAACATCTTTTCTTCTTCAAAGAACAGGTAGTCTCTAAACATGTATCCTTTAGTAAACGAGATGAACCTTAGAAGGCGTAGACTAAATTTTGTTAGGCCTATAAATCATATCATAGCATGCTCGTAGTTCGAACACAACCTAAAACTTCAAAATTCAGAGAAAACTTTTTGTAATTCCTATTCCTATTTTGAAATTTTTTTTATGACTGTCGAGTTATAAGGTCTACTGATTTATGGTGTAGAGGCAGTTGCGATGACCACTCCGAGTAGCGAGTTGAGAGTGCTGGCACTGACGGCACCGCTAACCTTATCACATCGTGCTTTGATCTAAGTAATGTTGGAAAAGATTAGTTCAAGTCACACACGTTACACATTATACAAATGTATTAAAATGAATCATAGTTATATAACCATGAGAAGAATAGTGCTAGTTGTGAATTTGAAAACTTGTCGACATGTATGACCTTGGAAATGAAAAAAGGAAGTTTAACACTACTTGGCAACGTTACGTTGAGTACTGATATTTTGGAGACACAAAAACAATCATGTTGTATCAGATCTGAGCATGACTGCTACCCAGTGAGAAAAAGGCTGGCAGACTAAAAAGTCAGCGAAGATTAAATAGAGCTAAGTTATGAAGAGATAAAAATATATTCGTTGTCAACAATCCCTTCGTGCAGTCAAGCTTTAAACTATTTTACATAGCATAAATGAAAAGGTCAGTTTGAACCATAAATTTAATGGCTCAGATGTAACTGAAGAGTAAGTCTGTGCCTAATAAAAAAAAGCCATCACATTCATTATGGAGAGATGACAAAATAGCCCTGATGCTAAAGTGCATAGTAACTGCTGTTTTCAGTGGCAGTTATTCCTGACTAGATTATTTTCATATTCTGGCCTTTCAGTTATTTCTTTTTCAAGGGCCCCATTATAGATGCCTGTTACATTCTCCTTCACCATGTGGCTTCAGCAAAATCTAGGCAGTCCATAAAACCCTGTCACTCTGAGCAAAAGATTTAAAGAAATAAGTAAATTTTGCCAGATGTTATTGTGTAAGGACAACGCCTTTTCCTAAATTTTATGTACGTACATAAATTTCGTGTCCGCGTTGCACTTAACATCATTGTATGAAGCACTTTTCTGACCTGCCGCCGATATATCATTCTTTTATGTTAGCCATTTGTAGCCAATAATACTCCTGTTTATGACCTGTGTTTACCTGTAATAAAGTTCACAATACTACCAACAAACAAAGCACTGTGCACAGCAGCACAGATGAAAACTGCAGCAGAAGAAGCAATCAGGAGCATAGCCGCTGAAAACATATTACACAGATGGCTCAGTTGATCCAGAAGCTCCAGCAACTGCAGCAGCAGTGGCTGCCCAAGACTTCAAAGGAAGCTAGAGGCTATCCAACAATGCATCCATACTACAAGCTGAACTAATGGCAATCTTAAAAGCCTTAGAAAATTCCAGTCTAAAAGGACACTCAACCGTGCATATCGACTCCAATCAAGGCGACAAATCCAAATGAAAATGTGACACTGATAACAGCCATAAACTCAGTGGCCAAGTCACATCAAGCTGCTGGCAGGAGAGTCATACTAAACTGGATACCCAGCCATGTGGGAATCCAGGGAAATGAAGAAGCTGACATCCTAGCCAAAAGTGCCCTCAGCTGCAGTACAGTAAGCATAAAAGTGCAACCATCCATAACACACCTAAAGGAAATGGCTAAAAGCTATGCCAAACTCCAAGAAAAGAATGAAGTACGACGTCACTATCTACAAGATTCACGAACTTCCCAAATCTAGGGCCTCATGACATCACAAAGCAAACTACTAGAAAACTCTCAGTCATCACTCACAGATTAAGGCTAGGATACTTGTACACCTGGCAAATGATAGGTAATGAGGGCAGGTCATGTTAGTACTGTGACCGAGAGGCAATCCAGCCCCTCGAACACCACCTACTAGACTGCCCAGAGACACAGTCTCTCAGGTCGAACCTTACTGAAAATGAGCTGACACCGGCACAGATCACCAGACACATCCTAAATAACAGGGACACATGGGAATCTCCTAATGTCTCACCCACCTCCCAGGTAAAAAGAGGAATTACACGGCAATTCTACATAGACACATGGGAATCTCCTGTTGTCTTACAAACCTCAAAACCAAAGAAAGCT
>NC_061108.1:58816767-58839267 GCF_015104395.2 Macrobrachium nipponense | reverse complement strand
ATATTTTAATTTTCTAACAATTCTTGGACCTTAATTAAATCGAGCCACCTTAATTAGCGCATTGCCCAGCAACATCACGGCCTGAACTATCTCGATGATGTCCTGCCACTGGAGCAACCTTTTAAACAACCTCATAAATAACACGGTATCTGTCGCTGATTTTCTGGGCTCCCCCTATCAAGATTGAGTGCCGGGTGATAATAGTTTCCCTAAAGTAACATGGAGGAAGCCTTTGCAGAGTTAATCATCTGAAACCAGAATGCTTGCTAAACAGTTCAGTCGATATATATGTTACACAATCTTTTATTAAAGTATCGTTTGTTTTAAAGCCTACGCAGTCTGATGAAAATAACGTCTATCTGATATTGTTGTCAGCCTGACATCATCACTATCGAGTGACCCAAAATTTATAGTAGCGGGTTTTAACGATTAGTTTCCTGAAAAAAATTCCCTGGACTTCTACCTAACTAAACAGTGAATTACATAACAGGCAGTTAGTCAACTGATTTGTAAGGCTGCCAGGATGGAAATGACCTGGAGCTAGTCTAAGACACCCCATTCTAAAATACTTGTTTGCAATCGTGGTATTAACATGCTCTGAGGACATCCTCCATTATACATATATATATAGAATATATATATATATATATATATATATAGATATATATATATATATATATATATGTATATATATATATATATATATATATATATATATATATTTATATATATATATACATATATATATATATATATATATATATATATATATATAATATATATATATATATATATATATATTACATATATATATATATATATATATATATATATATATATATTATATATATATATATATATATATATATATATATATATTCGCTTCCTCACACTTGCATGACTGAAGCTTGACCCGATTCTTCTCAACCTAAGCTAGCACTATTGTACTCTGACTTCCACCCTTCCTCTGCTGACGTTCAATGACCCTTTTCAGGTAGTAGCAAGGATTAGTGGTGAAGATGAAAGGACCTGAGGAGAATCAATCCAGCCTGAACCAAAATGCTACCAAACTCTCCACGACCGGATATAACTAAGGCCTGATCTGCCCTACCAATTTGCACATCACCCTAATCTTCCACATGGTAGTATGTCCTGCATTCCGCTCTACCTACGTTTCCAGAAGTGGTATCATGGCCTACGCCTCAGCCCGCCACTATCTCCGCCCTGTATCCTGATGCTGAACCAGGCCCCCTATACCCAGAACTACCTGCAGACTGGACTCTGCCTAGACGTCTGCCCTGACAGCCTATCTATGACCTCGTCCTTGAAGTCCCCATAAGACTTCACGAATGAGAATAGTCATCTGTCGATTCCTTGGTGAAGCCGTGCAACTCTAACTGCTTTGCAGATTAGAGTAGGCTGCCCAGTTGTGTGCCTCCACCCATAGATCAACAGTGATTCAACCGGTTCTGCCAGTGCCAATCTTGGTCATTTTCCCTGGGATTCCAGCGGAGCTCACGCTTCATTACACTGCTCCACGGCTTAGTGTTAATCAATGTTGCTTGTTTAAGTTCTTGATCTGTATCTCATGCTCGTGCAAGATCCAATAGGTTAAGTGAAAATGCTTGTAATTTGGTGGCACCTTTGTTTGCTATAGTGAATATTAGCATTAACGTCACGAATGCCATGGAGCCAGGCAATGCTCCCATAAATTAAATCTTCTGATTACCATATAAAAATTGTTGTGTATATATATATATATATATATATATATATATATATAAATATATCTATATCTATATATATATATATATATATATATATATATATATAGATATATATATATATATATATATATTACGTACTGGGGCTTGGCCTGTCGCCCCAAACGTAAGGGAAAACTTAAGAAGGAAAATATGGAGAATGGAGTGCTTCTGACTTACCTTAGATAACTATAAAAGGGATTGATTTGGTTCTGGAAGGTCGCCAGGAATACTCAGCTGATTAATTTACGTTACATTTATTTACAAGACAACGTTGAATGGACTGAGGTAAAGGCAAGGCATATAGCCAGGTCGGCAGAGCGCTGTATAATGTCTGAATTGCTCCTATCTTTCTCAATATGGAAAAAATGGTCAAAATCAACATCTAAGTCAATGCTGGTTCCTAAAATTGATATTATCTAGCAGTAAGGAAGCTCTTGCATGTGAGGAGACAGAGCACGGACTCAGCGAATCTGGAAAATGAATTCCCAGATTAACCACAACATAAAATAAAGACTTCTTGCACAATTTTACAGTTAATCACTTTTATGTAACACACACTGGGGGAGGAACTTTAGTGTTTAAATGAAATATTCAATGAAGACTTGATCTTGGACAGGTCACAGGGGTAACACGTGCCCCAATGATGGACGAAGGGATTTTAGTAGAGAAGTGATAAACGGGAGATTTAAAATGGAAATAGCAAGATTCGTCTTGGAGGAAGAGGGCTGGTTGGATTTTGCACTTTCGAGATGTACCTTTAATCCTTAGAGGTTTGAACATGTGCACGTCAGAGAGAGAGCATGTCTGCCCAACTGGAGTAGCTAGCTTGGACTGAGGCCAAGACCAGGGCATGTCCAAGCAGCCTGGGATCACACCCAGCCTAGAGCATTGTCTGGAAAGATGCAAAAACACAGCCAGCAGATTTGTGAGAAAAGAGGTCTTAAGCTAGGAATTCCTAAAGCCCACCTCGAACACAGACGTCCTATACACAGAATGGATTGTCCTCCATTGACAAATGGGAAACTGAGCCAAATCCAAAAATTATCCAACTAAAAGAAAAGTCCTACAGAAAATAAAACGTCTCCATTTGATCACTGACATGGTTTTTCAGAAAATAAAATGCCACAGAATAAGTATTGTCTCTTCGTACCTTTCCTCCACTAATCAAACATTTTCATGGGGCTCATTCACAAAGTAGAGGAGTTCCTGTCAAATGGAAGACATGGCCCCATTAAAATGTAACACTTGTGAAATATCAAAGTAAAATGAAAAAATCATCATAAAAATAAGAATACTCAAAGTGAAGAAAAAATTCACTGCATCGGTTCATCTCACAGAGAAAGTCAAAATGAGAACCTGGGCACCGATAAAAAAGGATTAGTAAAAATGTTGTCCTCACTTCTCTATGGCCATCTTCAGTCTCTCTCTCTCTCCGTCTCACCGCACAACTCTAAAGAGAGCAAGTTCTAAAATGGTGGTAAACTATAATTCTATTGACAACCTTCAAGCAAGCTGTAGTGCCATAAAAAACACACGAACTCCTTTAAGTATGACGCCACTGACACGTAATGCTGGGGTCACACATTCACGTATCACGACGGCGTATGCCCACATATGTGGATCGTGGGCATCATCGCGGTGAAATGACCTTGAATAGTTGGTAAACAGGACACGGGCTAACGGACGTAAAGCCAGCACCGTAAATTGCGCCGCAAATGTACGCGCAAAGAAAGCAAGGTCGGACGTCTACCTGAAACTAACGCCGATATTGGAATATTCTATGTACGTCAACTTCACGTCAAGACCACGCCCACCGTTGTGGTGCCGTAGGGTACAAAAGGGCGGGCCTGTGAACAGAGCTTGCCGTTCCATAAACAATCATTGTAACAGCTCGTCTCTTCGTTGTTTTCCTACAAATTTATCTATTTTAGTTTTATGGTAACTTTTTTATAGTAGCCATCTGTAATATATATAATATGTAATTAATGTAACATCGCAAATAAATGAACATAGGATAAGTACTATATAAGACTAGCACTAGAATTTTCTTGCTTCGATTTTACCATTCAGACATACACTTAGACATAAAACTGTTGACTATGGGCGATTTATATTTAAGCGATATAGAATAACATCTAATAACTTATCAAACATTCTTGGAAATAAATAGGAATTCTAACTATTCAAGATAATATTTTTTAGATGTATATAAGAATTCCTCTCAGATATTTACATTATTTGTTACACCATTATTGTAAGACTGCTATTCAGAAGAAATAAATATCTTCGACAAGGGAACGTTCTGTCCCTCGTCAATGGGGGTAGCTTCATGGAGAGTTTCCGTGTCGCTGTCATCAGTCAGAATCTCATCCAACTCCGACTCCTGTAGGTGGAAGTTGACATTT
This sequence comes from Macrobrachium nipponense, assembly GCF_015104395.2. Lineage (NCBI taxonomy): Eukaryota > Metazoa > Arthropoda > Malacostraca > Decapoda > Palaemonidae > Macrobrachium > Macrobrachium nipponense. Next base: position 58,835,096 of record NC_061108.1, on the reverse strand, counting down.
TCCCTGTCCTGAATGTCTGCAGGAGTGGTTGTAGGAGTGGCTGTAGGAGTCTTTTCTGGGCCGAAAGAAGGTCCTGCAAGATGTGACGTTGATGGTCCCTTCCTTGGTCGTTTTAGGAGGTTCGGCATCTTGAAGGGCGCTGTGGAGAGCTTGAAGGAAACTGCTGGTCTTAGGAGACGGAAACAACAGCTGACCTGAGGGCGCCGACCTGACCTTTTATACCACGCTACAGCGTTGCCATGTCGTACAGGGTTGTAAATGTGTGAATCGGTTTCGCCGTAGGCTACAGCGCAATTAGGAGGCCCGCGTGCTTCGCTGCGGAAAGGAAAACAACGACGGCGAACGATGCTGGTGACCCTAGCGCCTACCCCGCAACAGTCACCGTGGCTCCCACGTGCAATGCCTGGAGCTACGTCAGGTGACATTTGGCGTGACCACCCACGACTTGTTTTGAACATTTCAAAACTGGAGTGGGCTACGGCGACCTAGTGGGTGGGGCTTAGCGCCCGTACGACCCGTCACCGTACATCTACGATTTCACGTGTGTTTTACGTTACATTTACGGTTTACTGACGTAAGCTGTTGCCAACTACCAATTTCCGCTCATGCGTGGGCGTGCGTGCGTTGATACGTGAATGTGTGACCTTAGCATAAGGGGGGTGGGTTGCGGCCGCCCTCCCCTCCCCACCCTTCAGCTATGAATGGCGTCCCTAAGAGTGGTTTATTATCAGACATCCATGTCAGCAAAATTCAAAACTTATAATAATGGTATTGGTGGTAGTAGTAGTAGTACCAGTTCTTGTTCTCGTTGCTGCTGTGGCAATAGTAGTATAAAGAACAGATTTTCAGAACCCTATAATAATATTAATAATAATAAAGATCAACGATGAAACGGCGGGCTGAGAGGGGCCAGAGGGACTAAGAATACGAGAAAAGAAGAACAGAACAGCAGGTAAATGAGGAAAGTAATAAAACAAAATTCGTAAGTTGCAGAGAGAGGGAGAGAGAGAAAGAGAGACAGACAGACAGACAGACAGACAAAGAATCTTTCTTGAAACGGACGCCTACAACAATCAATGTTTTATAGTAAGTCTTTGTTGGATATCAGACACAATGTCTTACAGTTTCCAATCTCAATCCTTTTTAAAGATTTCCTTATGCGTGAAGATTTGTTATTTTCTTTTTTGAGCTAATAATAACGATCTCGATTCGAAAATATTTAGATAAAGTGCTCTCTTAGAAGAGACAAACCCACAATAATTGGCAAGAAGCTATAAGAATTGTGGGCATGTAAGAACTTGACTCGGGCAACGTCAGTAGTGAAGGGCATAATGGAACACATATTCTCAGGTGTTTTCATTATTTTTTCTTTTTCCGAACTTTCTTACAAAAGGAGAATAGCATCTGAATGCTTACCAAAACCTGTGCTCTCACAACTTTAACACATGAAAGAGTCACCACTTGTATCATAAAAACAATGAAATGTTATGCAATCTAAATAAATCAAGAGTCGCCTCCGACTCGAAACAAAGATAGATATCATTAGTATGATTGTAAATATTAACATTAATACTTGAAAAATTGACAACAGATCGTCATGCGGCCTCGTTCGTCTCCTCGCTACGTCTTTTGCTTTGCTGAGATAAAACTGCGTCAGCGTGACACAAAAAGAATGCATCGAAACTCCTCTCTCTCACTCTCTCTCTCTCTACAGAGCTTTTCTTCATAACACTTATCTTAATCAGCAATCAAAATGGTGTACATGCAACTTATAAAATTGAAAGGGATGGACAAAGGACTATTGGAGACTAAAGGCAAGAATACAAACGAAGCATATGATATAAATGTCCTCAATTATGACATTTCAGAATGTTGCTAAAAATATAAATTCATCAATACCTATCATTCATTGGTAAATGTAAGTAATTTATACTGTCAAAGTGTATAAAATACATATAAAACCTATAAGATATATATATATATATATATATATATATATATATATATATATATATATATATATATATATGTAAATAAACTTTTATGTGATTATACTAGTACTTAAAATCATTTGTTGCAAAATTTTGTTTAACATAACACAAGCTACAAATTGGTGTTTAATATAACAGATCAAAATCAGAAGGTACTGGATGATGATTAACAGAACACATCAAAATCAATGGTATATGAGGTAAGATAATCCAGTACACACGGTACATAAAACAGCATTGGGAATATCACAAAGTTCATTAAATATAAGTTTGCCCTTTAGACACATAGATATACTAAATGCAGTTCATGTTATTTCTCTTTCATACAGATTATATATATATATATATATATATATATATATATATATATATATATATATATATATATATATATATATATATATGTATATATATATATTATTATATATATATATATATATATATATATATATATATATATATATATATGCATTTTATGTTATTTTCCTGCTTAAGATAAGTTCAAAGCTCTTAATACAATAATCAGGTTGTCTACACACTTTGACATCTCTTTTCTATCAAATTTTTATTCTTTATCTTCTAGGTAAACCAAATGACCGGTCGACTAAATACAGCATTCTTTTGGCCAGCAAAGTCAGACAATTCAACTTTTCGGCCAGTCGTAACACCACTATGCCGATTCATTCGAATATGCAGGCCACAATTAACACCAGACTCGTGGAACTGAAGGACTGGTCGGCCACCATCTGATACGTTGTGAAGTCCACTTTCAAAGACTGGCATCTCCATGGATAAGTTGTCGAAATCCCACGAAGAATTCATGAAGAAGCAAAAACCACGCGGCAATGTAGTCATCCAAAAGTTCTTGTTATTCCTGGATGTAGCGTTGCATCCATATACTAGCAGACAGGTAGTGGCGTCTGGTACATCTGGGACATGACATTAGGAACCCATCTCGCTCATAAAGTACTGTTTATCCATTTGTTAGCTTGTGTTAGTATGTATCTTTCTCAAAATCATAGTAACCGACGTTGCAACGAACTTCTCCCAACGAGAAAGTCCCATTTAGAAGTAAGTGAAGCGGACACTACTGATTGCCAATGTCTCGGAAACCAAATGAATCTACTTAGCAAATCTTAGAATTCAGTGAACTGATACGGTTAGGTGTTTTGTCATCGTCATATAAGACTGCTTATATGTCCTCAGAACTAAGCATCAAAACTAATGCCCTATTACTGGATATCTTTGGATAGAGGAAGACCCAAACCAAACAGGAAAATGTTACAAAACATAAGACTCTCTTGGATCGGAAGGATTAAAAGGATAGAGATTAAGATTCTACCCTACTCAACCCTCGCAGAGATTAAACTATAGGAAATTCAAGTCTGTGTGGTTCTGCTAATGGCTTCCAACCCATTCTATCACGAGCATTATAAATAATCAGCACCAAGTCCTTTATAGACATCAAATGGGGTGATAAAACCCCACAGATAAACCATTTTACACTGTTACTGATGCATCCGATTATAGGGTAGGTAGTGTCCTGTTACAGTGAAACAATGATAAACAACACCCCATAGCATTTTAAGCATTTTATTCTAAAAAGGTGAAACCAGCAGAGGGTAATTGTGCTGTTATAGATAAAGAAGCCCTAGCCATTGTAAATTCCTTATGTAATCTTAAATATATCATATGCGGATACGAAGTTAATAGAAAATAAATAAATAAATAAAGGAAACACCTTATACCTTGCACATTGGAGTCAGCCAGTAGCTACTACACATGCACGGGTGAGGAAGGCGATCATTTATAGCTCCAGTTACTTCAGAAAACGGATCTTTACTTATACTAATTATTGATATAGGTTTTCAATGTTGATTTCAGTGATGTAAGTAACAATTATATTAATAATTATCAAAAATTATCAAAAAAATTCAAGTAAATTCTGATAACAAATTTATGTTATACGGGATTTATTGTTGCAGGATAAGCATCTGCCTGACAACGCCGTGAAGAAAACCTGGAGTGGTCAGACGAAAAATGGTCATTATCCTATAAAGCATCGAAGGTAAACCTGACGGAATTAGTAAAAACGAACGTTTCATTCAGTTTGTTTGTGTTTGGTGTCTGTCACGAGGGTGAGGGTTTGATTTTGAGTCATAACCTACCTAGGGTCACATAGGGGTCGTGTACCAAATTTTGTCCGGGGCTGTCAATTACGTGGTTCGGATTTTTATAGTGCGCAAACATACAAACATTCCCTTAAATATATATATATACCTCACTCATATATATATTATATATATATATATATATAATATATATATATAATATATTTAAGGGAATGTTTGTATGTTTGCGCAACTTATAAAACTCCGAACCAGTAATTGAAGCCCGGGACAAAATTTGAGTTACTACGCTTATTGGACCCTAGGTAGGTTATAACTCAATAATATATAAATAATTATAATATATTATATCAATATATAATTATTATATATATATATATTAATATAGATTGGAGGGAATTTTATGGCAAGATAAAGCACAAGAAACACATGATTGAAAAAATTTCACAGAGGCCTTTTCTGCTATGTGACCTATTGATTATTTTCTACTTATTCACGGTATGAGGTTTTTACCGAAGTAATTATATGAATATTTTTGCGCAATTCAAGTGTCAACTATGCAGGATAATGGCAGATAATTTCAAAAATAACATGATATTCAAATAGGAAATATTGTACGTGCACTAACAAAATATAAGGCTCGAGAGCTATTTTATTAATATAGCATGATTTCAATACCGGTGTCATCTGAGTTGGCAACACAGAAGCTGTACGATTTAGTAGTTATTGATTCTGCATGTTTAACGAACCATACTCTTAATTTTTCGCACCAAGAAGGGTTAATGAATTTCTTGATGTGTATGAACAATTGATTATATAATGGCATATGTGCTTTAGGATTCCAATTAGAATAGTTACTGTTCAGTTTTATTTGGATGAAGGTATAGCTGTGAATACTATTCAATGTCTGTGTTGGAACAAATAATCTCAATGGTCAGTTTCACAAAACTCTACCAGAAAATGCAGCCTAATAAGCTGTAGGGTAGAGAGGGCCAGTGATTATTATGTGGTCGTTGTGGCTTCATGATTATATGGTGAGTTATTTTCAAATTTAGGAGCTTATAAGGTAGTTAGCACTTAAATATAAAATTGAATTGAGAATCTTATCCATTTAGTGTTTAAGTCACTGAACATTATAAATGAACAAATCTAGGTTTTTATATCATCTTTATTTTCATTATTTTAAGTAAATAAATTAACTTAAAATAATTTATTTATTTTAAGTAAATAAATAAATTAACTAACCAAGCCACCTGGGGGGGCAACCAAGTCCTTATGGGTGCCGGTCCCAAGCCCGGATAAATAGGGAGGGTTGGTGTCAGGAAGGGCATCCGGCTGTAAAAATCTGTGCCAAAACCAAAAATGGAATGAGCCGAAATATGGAAAGAGGTAATGCTAGAGCGTACTCCGTAAACGACGCACAGAGACATCGCCCTAACTCTGTGGTAAGGCGAGGGCTACTGCATCAGGAGCGGGTGCAGCTAAAGAAGCGAGCTCACATTGGGTTCAGAGTATGTCAGCTAAATATTGGGTCCATGACTGGGAGAGGTAGAGAATTGGCTGACTTGATGAGAGAAAAGAAAGTAGATGTTGTGTGTGTGCAAGAAACGCGGTGGAAAGGAAATAAAGCTAAAGAGTTGGGAGAGATGGATATAAGCTATATTATAGTGGAGCAAATAAACAAGGTAGAAATGGAGTTGGCATAGTACTGTCTAGTGAACTAAAGAACTCGGTAATAGAAGTGCATAGAAAGAATGACCGTATCATCAGATTGAAGATATGTTATGGAGGAGAGATTCTGAATATTATAAGTGCATATGCACCACAAGTTGGTTGCACAGAAGAAGAGAAGGGAAATTTCTGTAGAGACATGGATGGAATAATGCAAGAACTGGAAGAGCATGAGAGGGTGATAGTTGGGGCAGATTTGAATGGCCATGTCGGAAGTGAAAATGAGGCGGTTGGGCGGGTGCATGGGGGCCATGGAATTGGGGAGAGAAACCCAGAAGGAGAGAGTGTAGTGGACTTTGCTGTGTCATTCGACATGGCAATAGTAAACACATTCTTTGAGAAGAAAAGGGAACACCTAATAACATATAGGAGTGGGGGAAGATTCTCCCAGATAGACTATTTCTTGTATAAAAGGATAAATCTGGTGGAGGTCAAGAACTGCAAAGTTATTCCAGGCGACCATGTAGCCCCCAACACAGGCTGCTATGTATGGACCTGAAGTTGAAAAGGGAAAGAAAAACCAAAGCTAAAGGGATAAGGAAAATTAAATGGTACGAATTACAGAAGGAAGGGGATAAGAAGAGAGAGTTTAAGAGGAGGGTTTTGGAGGATATTGATATAGGGATTGAAGATGTTCAAGAATGGTGGGCACGAAATGCAGCAGTAATAAGAAGGCATGGAAAGGAGCTGCTAGGAGAGACATCTGGTATCATATGGGAAGAAAAGGAGAGTTGGTGGTGGGATGAAGACATTGAGAAAGTAGCAAAAGATAAGAAGGAGGCAAAGAAAAGATGGGAAGAGTCACAGTCAGTGGAAGACAGAAATAGGTACAGAGAGAAAAACAAGGTGGTGAAAAAGGTGGTAGCCCAAGCTAAAGCAAAGTCGTATGATGATGTGTATAATGAGCTGGGGACAAAGGAAGGATTAAAGAAGATGATCAAGCTATCAAAGGCTAGAAATAAGAGCACCAAAGATAAAACACATATCAAACAAATAAAGGATCAAGAGGGTGTAGTGCTTAGAAAGGAGGAAGACATTGTGAAGAGATGGAAAGAATATTTCGAACAGTTGTTAAATGAAGAAAATAATAGACTAATAAGAGAGGATGGGCACGTGAACATTGGCATGGTAATGAGGTTTTTTCTAGGCAAGAGGTACTAAATGCACTGAAGAAGATGAAGAATGGGAAGGCAACCGGACCAGACATGATCCCGGTGGAGGCATGGAAAGCATTTGGAGATGAAGGAGTGGATATACTGTACGATCTTATGATAAAGATCCTTGAACAGGAAAAGATACCAAATGAGTGGCGTGGGAGTATATTGATCCCAATTTTTAAAGGGAAAGGCGATGTCCAAGAGTGTGGTAATTATAGGGGCATTAAATTGATGTCCCACACTTTGAAGATACTGGAAAGGATGATAGATGCTAGACTGAGAGAAGAAGTACAAATAGGTAAAGAGCAGATGGGATTTATGAAGGGAAGGGGAACAACAGATGGTATATTTTGTCTGAGGCAAATAATGGAGAAATTCGGGGAAAGACAAAGGGACCTACATATGGTATTCATTGACCTTGAAAAGGCTTATGACCGAGTCCCGAGACAAGAGGTATGGAGGAGCCTGAGGGAGAAGATGGTGCCAGAGAAGTATGTGCGATTGATACAAGAGATGTACCGGAATGTATTTACCAGAGTGAGGAGCAGTGTTGGGGAGACAGAAGGTTTTGAGGTGAGAGTAGGATTACACCAGGGGTCGGCTCTGAGCCCATTTATCTTTAACATAGTGATGGATGTTATAATAGAGGAAGTAAGGGAGACAGTACCATGGAAGCATATTGTATGCGGATGATATTGTTCTGTGTGCAGAGAGCAGGGAAGATCTGGAAGTGAAATTGGAAAGATGGAGACAAGTACTGGAGGACAGAGGAATGAGAATAAGTAGATCCAAGACAGAATATATGTGTACCACCACTGAGGGGGATGATAGAGAAAGTATTCAGCTTGGTGGAGAGCAAATAAGGAGAGTTGATAAGTTTAAGTATTTGGGATCTTTTGTTAACGCTGGAGGAAGTATGGAAGAAGAAATAAAACATCGGGTACAGGCAGGCTGGAACAACTGGAGAGCGGCCTCGGGAGTTCTTTGTGACAAAAGAGTGCCGCTTAGGTTAAAAGGAAAATTTCACAAGACGGTGGTAAGAACAGCAATGCTGTATGGTACGGAAACAGCAAGCATGAGAAAAGCAGAGCAGAAGAAGATGGATGTGGCAGAAATGAGAATGCTTAGGTGGATGTCGGGGGTAACAAGAGTGGATAGGATCAGAAATGACTACATAAGGGGGTCAACTAAGGTGGTGGAAATATCAAAGAAAGTGCAGGAGGGGAGGCTGAGATGGTATGGAAACCTGTTGAGGAGAGATGAGGACCACGCTGGGAGACATACTATGGGGGTGGAGGTGCAAGGAAGAAGAAAAAGAGGGAGACCAAGAAAGAGATGGAAGGACTGTGTGAGAGGAGACTTACATGAGAAGGGAATTGATGAGGCAGAAGCACAAGATAGAAATAGATGGAAACGACTCATCCGAAACGGCGACCCCATATAAAAATGGGAACAAGCTGGGAAGAAGAAGAAGAAGTAAATAAATTAACTACGATGCTTGCGGAGGGGGATAGAGAGATCTCTGATAAGTGTGAAGTGTCTAGCTGGGGCCACACCACTGAGCATCCTGACGGAAAACTTCACTACGCGTCTGCTGGAAGGAAACGTCAGCAAATATGAAGCAGATTTGAGGGTATCTTGGCATATATGATACTTCAAGTTAACAGATGAATAAAATGTTGAAATTAATCCCATATGTATGATCTGCTAAATAGTGACCTCCAAGGGTTTTAACCCCGAATGTATCCAACTCTGCGGCATTTTTAGTACATGCCCGTTGGGGAAGATCGTAAAAGCATAAACAAAAGACAGTCAGTATCAAAGATAATGAGCCCAAAGAAATATCAGTCCTAGAAAACGACCCCGGAACTTTTCTGGGCCACTATCTAGGAAAGACCCGACTGATAAAATAACAGCGAATCACATAGGTCCTGTGTATTTGTAAATGCTGCAAAGCTGAGCGGTGAACTTTCACAAAGGAACAATAATTTCGTACAGGTGTTAATACTGACATTCTTGAGTAGCAAAACTGTTCTTTTCTTTTTTAACTCAGATTTGCTTGGCTACGTGATCATCTTGATCTTCTTATGAATGTGGTGCAATTCCCTATCATTATTTAAAAGGTCAATAAACCTATCTATCTCGATTTCATCACAAAGCCATACTCTGCCAATGTAGATTAGGTAACGCCTATAAAGCATGGATCCAAATTTTGCAATAAATTTGACAAACTTCCTTCATTCCTTTTTTTATGATTGGCAATAAGGATCTAAATGTTCGAAAAACTATCCTTGTTGGATGTGCATTGTTTTTCACACCAAATAGTGCCGGTTAAACCCCGGAAAATTTGTTTCGTACCACGATATTCCAATTTAAATACTTCTAAAATTTTAATCATGTATCAAAAAATTTCCTTTTATACAGTGATTCATACGAGATCCACTAGAAATTACATTTATCATCAATTCAAATTTCTAATGTTTAGTAAATTGAAATATAATTCAGCTGTATAGAGAGAAATTGCGATCAATGATAGGGTCAGTGGTCCAGCCTTACGCTTGTGCCTGATTTGTATCCATCGGTATCGAGCGGCATAACATTCTCGTGCGTTGACACTTTCATCAGAGGATTTAGTTCCAGTAATCACGGAAACAGCCCTGCAGAATAGAACATTCAAGTTACTATATTATAATGCTCCTTTGTCTCAATCAATGTTAATCACTTCAATAGGTGAAATGTTCACTTCTATCCACCCATAAGATTATCAAATGTATCTTGTATTCTGAAATCTCACAGTCCTCGAGTCAGTAAAGTCTAGACATGAAACTAAATAAACTGATCAGCATTCTCCAACTCTAAAATGGAGTTCAGAAGCTTCTATTGCTATCTGAATGTATGCATTGCGGATGGGCTTTAAAATTTTCTTTGGCTTAGGAGTTGGGGACCGATATAAACACTACCTTTCACGGAGCCAAAATTCATATATTTCTGTAAGTATTGTCTACAAATGTAAGGATTGTTAGTAATTGGGAAATTCTGTTTGTCTGTTTTCAGTGTAGAATCTGCTTTTCTTCTTTTACTTTCCTGTGAGATTTTAGAGCCTCAAAAAGATTTTTCTTTTTTACTTTTAAAGAAAAGTCGCTTCAATTGGGCCAGGTGAGAGCTTTCCGACATCTTGCTTTTCTATTTGTATATTGGGCGAGATATAAAAGCTGCTTTCCTCGTATGATTACTATGAGATTCACATGGAAAGCCTCTTGTTAGTGGTGAAGTATCAATACAGGGATTTCTTTTAGGTACATTGGACATCGATAAACGATAATCCTATAAAGAGTTGTGCAACAGCTCGTTTACTTCTGTCTTTTATTGATTTTTGTAGTTCATTAGTTATCTGGTATCTACTTCTCTATTTTAAATTGATGGATAGACTAAAAGATTTCTCTCTCTTCTCTCTCTCTCTCTCTCTCTCTCTCTCTCTCTCTCTCAAGGGAGGTTCCGTTTGACGTAAATTCTGTAAAGCGAGAGGACGGAGAAGAAAAGTTTGTTCTATAGACTCTTATAACTGCAATATTAAGATAAGGATATTCTGTGAACAACATTACTCCAACCAAACTTAGTGTTTTGTTAGAGCGTCAATGCCTCGACATTTGGGATAGGGAGAGAGCTATAATAGCTAACTTCCATTATTGCACTGATAAACAAAACACTTACTGACTTATCATTCCACACTTCACAAATCACCCCGTGTTACACCACATTAAGTTTTCGTACACAGAACCATCTAGATAGTGCCTTGAATGAAGTTTAGGATGTAAGCAAAGGACATTCATGGACTTGGAACGTCCCGTTTTTAATTTTGTGAAACAGCAAATTCTTGAGATAGCTATTTGTCTGTCCTCCGCAGTTTTTCTGTCCGCCCTCAGATCTTAAAAGCTTCTGCGGCTAGAGGGCTGCAAATTGGTATGTTGATCATCCACTCTCCAATCATGAAAGATACCAAATTACAACCCTCTAGCCTCATTATTTTATTTTATTTTATTTAAGGCAGTGGGTCTCAACCTGGGCGGCGCCCCCCTTAGGACGGCGTCAGCAATTTCCAGGGGAGGCGTGAGCCCATGGGAAAAATAAAAAATTCTATTATCATATTCCTTACTCCTGTCACTAGAGTGAGGCCGCAGCTGAGAATTTCGTGGGCCGTGGTTGACAGTTTCATACAGCTTTATACGCTGTTCAAGAAACTCTAAAGTGCCGAAGAAAATCCGACGTATTTTTCACTTATTAGTGTCACCCTTCGATCTTCTGCAGACTTAGAATACGATCTATTCCTTTCCGAATATAACTGACCTTGAAGCCATTTTCAGTCCTAAATATAGGAATCTGAAAAACTTTTATTGAAGTACTCTCTTATTGTATTGCCTAAAGAGGACGTTGGAGTTTTTATTTTCGCTGCTATTTGCATACGCTGCAAATCATTCTGACTTCTGGCAAATTAGAAAAGCTAATAGCAAGGTTTTATTTCTGTTAAACATGTAAAGAATATCCATTCAAATAACACCAATGACGTTGGAGCGAACTAATTATTACCTAACACAATTATTCAAGCATGCACGAGTAAATATATATATATATATATATATATATATATATATATATATATATATATATATATGTGTATATATATATATATATAATATATATATATATATATATATATATATATATATATATATATATTTCCTTGCACCTCCTTGTGCTGACTGTCCCTTTTATCCAGGTAATACTGATCTAACTGTTCCACTTATCCACATTTTATTGTGGTAACTGTCCTGTTTATCCAGGAATTTCTGTATTAACTGTCCCTTTTATCCAAATATTACTGTTCTAACCATTACATTTATCCAGATAACACTATAGTGACTCTCCCATTTATCCATTTATTACTGTACTGACTGCCCTTTTTATCAAGGTATTACTGTTCTTATCAACCCCTTCATTCTAATATTACCATAGTGATTATCTCCTTCATCCAAGAACTACTGTACTGGCTGTCCTTATTATCTAGTTATTACTATAGTGCCTGTCTCTTTTATCAAAAAATTACTGTAGTGACTATGAATTTTATCCAGCATTACTGTGGTGACTATCCCATTTATCCAGTTATTACTTTGCTGTCTGTCTTTTATTGCTGAATTACTGTGGTGACTGTCCTTTTTATCCAAATATTACTTTGCTGGCTGTCTCATTTGCCCATGTATTGCTGTGGTGACTATCCCATTTCTCCAGGTATTACTCTGGTGACTGTCCCTTTTATCTAGATATGGCTGTACTGACTGTCCCATTTATCCAGATTTTACTGTGGTGAATATCCCTTTTCTCCAGGGATTAAGGCAATGACTTTCCCATTTACCCACAGGCTACTGTGAAATGTTAGTTAGGGAAAGTTAAGATATATATAGAAAAAGAGAGAGAGAGAGAAATCCGCTGATAGACAGATGGATAGAAAGAGAGAATAAAAGAATAGGAAAAGAGAGAGAGCCACTGATAGGCAGATGAATATAGAGAGAGAGAGAAAGGTAACGTGAGTAACGAAAGTGTTTTCGCAATAATCCAAACAAGTAAAATATTTATGGTGAGAGCTGCCATTGAATAAGCGCATTCGTTACTTTATTTAAATAACCTTTCAAGTCCCACCGGAACCAGAACATTTCCGGTGATGTCATTAGTCATGCCCCAGCGAAGGAGGCGTTGGAATTAATTTTCGCCCAAAAAGGTGGTACAATGGACGTGATCAACCAATTAAGATCAGAAGGCAGCAACAGAAAAAGATCTTCCCACATTTAGGAGGGACGTCTCTTTGGAAGATGTCTACTGAGGAGCAGAGAAAGCAGAGAAAACAAAGAAGGAACAGAGCATCTAGAGGGTGAGGTTGTAGGCCTTACAAAGCCGTGGGTAAGAAAGGCTTCAACATCAACACTTCACCTCAACACCTCAAGATTATCTAAATCTGTATGTTTTCTTATACTTGTTGCGACTTTCTTTTTATTCTCTTTCTCTTTATTATTAGTCAGTCATAAAACGTTAAACTCCTTCAAGTTCCAGGAAATTAAAACTTTTGCAGAATTCAAGGTGTGTTTTGAAATTTGGGAACCTATCACCCAGCACGATCAATGGTACAATCTCAGTAAGTTTTTACACCAGAAATATGATGGTAACAGTATAGCAAACCTCCATACTGATGTAGAAAAGGCCATCCATAACTTAACTACTGATTTAAAGAGAACAGGAGTAGTTATTGGCGATCGCAATGCTTTTAATGTTGATGTAGGAGATTTAGTGAGTTTGAGGGAGGTATTAAACTACATAGCCCATGGTATAGTATATGATGCTATCGGGGAGGAAGATAAACGGGTTTTTACGAAACAGGAGCCTGATCCCAAGCATGATAGTTTCACAGCTTTAAGGTTCATGAAAAAGGAATTGTGCAAAAGAGGACTGCATCTAGCAACAGAATTTACAGGTTTTGTAAATAATGGAAACCCTGGTAGAAATAGGAAAATTTTCAGAAAAGGACAGATAGTGTTCCAGACAGGACTAGAAATTTCAATCATAGACAACAAGGGAACCGAGATTATAACGACACAGCCTCTCCGTCCAGTGTTTCGTTCTTGACTGAACTTTTCTCAGACTTCAAGTGAAGTTTGAACCTAGTTCTCATTGAGATTTTTAGTTCCTCCTTAACTTCAACTAGGATACACCCTACTTCTTCTTGAGTGGCTTTCCTTGTTTCCGGTGCCAACCCTAGATAAGTCTTATTGGTTGTTTTAATCTATAGCAACCACCCACTTAAGGTGTCATAGTTCAGATTTTCCACTGGAGTCATTACTAATTTGTTTTGGCAAGTTGCTGCCTGTGTTTTGTCTCGTTTTTCAAATTGCTATGGCTGTAATTTGTTCCTACCACACTTTCTACCTTCTCTTCGCCATCATCTACCGTAACTCTACCATCACTCTACCAGTGGATTTTCCTATCTAATTGTCACTACATATATTTATAGACCTCTGTTAATTCCTAACATACTTGTGTATATATCACTAGTGTGTCTTTCTAAGCATCCTGAGACTACAATAGTCCAGAGAATCTACAATCTACAATAATATAAAAGGACTACTTTACATTGGGTGGCCTACAATACAAATAAAATAAAAAGGAATAAATATAAAACTCCCTTACAAAGGTGACAGCTTAAAGAACAAGCAATAAAAAGCAAGTATATGACTACTGTACTGACTGTCCCATTCATTCTAGTATTACTGTGCTGACCATCCTTTTTACCTAATTATTACTGTATTGACTGTCCCTTTTATTGAAACATTAGTGTGGTGACCGTCCCTTTTATGTGGGTAAAACTGTGGTGAATGTCCTACTTATCTAGGTAATAGGTACTGAGTTTTTCATCCATATTTCTGTGCTGACTGTCCCTTTTATCTAGGCATTACAGTAGTGACTGTATATTTTACCCAGACATTTCTGTGTTGACTGTCCCACAGGTATTCCTGTGGTGACTGTCCCATTTATTCAGGCATTCATGTTTTGTCTGTCTCTTGTGTCGACTCTCCTTTTCATCCAGATATTACTATGGTGGCAGTTCCATTTAGCCAGATTATAACTGTGCTGACTTTCCCTTTTATCCAGGTGGTATTACAGTGGTGGCTGTTCCATTTATCCAGGTATTACTGTACTGTCTGTCTATCTTATAGAAGAATTACTGTACTGGCTGTCCCTTTTAACCAGGTATTGCTCTGGTGACTGTTCATTGTATCCAGATATCATTGTGGTAACTGTCGCTGTTATCCAAGTGTTACTATGGTGACTGCATTTTATCCAGGCATTACTGTACTGAATGTACTTTTCATCCAGGTGTTATCGTGGTGAACGGGTAAGGGTTGTGAACCTACCCTGCTATCTAAGTTGGTTCTCATGATGGCCATCTGCCAAATTTTGTCCAAATCGGTCGAGGTTCGGATTTCTACATCGCATAAAGGTACAGACATGCAAATTTACTAGCATACAAAATTAATTATATATATAGTAATATATATATATAATATTAATATATATATATATATATATCAGATATATATATATTATATAATGTATATATATAATATATATATCTATATATATATATATATATATAAATTATATATATACATATATATATATATATAGATCTATATAATACTTATAATCTTGTCATCATATATAGATATATAGTCTAGTATATATGGATATATATATATAATATATATATAGATAGATATAATATATAGATATATTATCGAGATATATATAGATATCATATATCTATATTATATACTATATATATCTATGTCTATCTATATATATATATAATATATATATATATATATATATATATATATAAATATATATACATATATATATATATATATATATATAATTTTATTTATTTATAGATATAGATATATAGATATATATAGATATATGTATTATAAAGAAAGATAGATATATAGATATATATATATATAGATATATATATATATATATATACCTATCTATATATATATAAATATATATTATAGACTATATATATATATATATATATATATATATTATATAGATATATAGACATATATATCTATATATATATATATAGATATCTATATATGAAAATATAGATTATATATATCATAGATATATATAATAGAGATAGATATATGAGGATAGAGTAATAGATAGATATATATATATATATATATATATATAGATATATATATATATTATAGATATATATATATAATAGGTTTATATAAGATATGATATATATTTAGATATATCTATATATATATAGAAAATATAGAAACATATTATATAGATATATATTATATAGAGACAGATATATATATATATATATATGATATATATATACATATATATATACATATAGCTATAGATATTTATATATGATAAATATATATATATAGATATTATGAGATATATAGATAGGAGAGATTATATATAATATAATATTATATATAGTATAGAAATACAGAGAGATAGTATTTTGTAAAATCTATGTAATATTTAGAAGATAATATCGTATATTATTATATAGAATATATAAGTTTATATATAGATGAAGAGAGATATATAGAGATATATGTATAGATAGATAGATAATAAGAGATATATTTATTATATATTTATATAAGTTTATAGATAAGCTATAGATATAATATACAGAAATAAAGACATATATATAGAGAGCATATAATATATTATATATATCTGATATATATAGGTTATAGATAGATATATTTATAGTAATATAAAATTTTATATATATTATATAATATATATATAATATATATATATATAAGATAGATATATAAATTCTATTATATCATATATATAATAATAGATAACAGATATAGTATAGAATAAGATTAGGATAGAATATATAATATATTAAATAAATATAATAATTATATAATATAGATATAATAGATATATATATATAATATAGATTATATATATATAAGATTATTTATAAATATATAATACTATATATATATAATAATTATATATAAATATAAGACGATAGATATAATAACATAATATATATATATATATAGATATAAGATATATATATATATATCACTTATATATATATATATATATATATATATATATATATATATATATATATATATATCAATATATATATAGATATATATATATATATGATATATATATTAATATAATTATATATTAGTATATATATACTATAGATATATATATAGATTTATATATATATATATATATATATTATGTATATAATATAATATTTATTTATTATAATAAATATTATATATATATATTAAATATACCTATATATTATATATATATAAAATATATATATATATAAGATATTAAATTACATATATATATATATATATATATAATTATATAATATGTATATATATATGTATATAATATATATATATGACTGGTAAAAGTGTTCTGTAACAACAGAATTCCATCTAATAAAAGGAGCCCATAAAAACACCAAAATGTAGAGAGAAAAAAACGTATATATTTCAGAGACTGCTGTCACAAATTCAGAGAAGCACATATACCACTTCACAACATAAAACTTTTAAGCCTTGACGTAGACTCCCTATTCACAAAAGTACCAGTACAGGACGTTCTTCAGTTTTTAAGGGAAAAATTATCCCCCTATTCAGATCATTTCCCTTTGGCACTTGACAAAATATAAAGTTAGTTGAATTATGTGCATCTAATAACGTATTTTCATTCGGGGAATCATTCTACAAGCAAAAATTCGGGTGTAGTATGGGTAGTCCTTTAAGTCCTATTTTAGCCAATCTGTACATGGAATACTTTGAAACTACAGTAATAAATGCAATAAAACCCAAAAACATGCTGTGGATGAGATACGTGGATGACATACTAACATTTTGGGATAATAAGTGGGGTAATTTTAATGAATTCCTCTCAAAATTAAACGCATTAGTGCCCAGCATCAAATTTAAAGTTGAATGGGAAACAGACAACAAAATTCCTTTTCTTGATGTTTTAATAATCAGAGACACGACAGAATACAAATTTACCATATACAGAAAACCAACGTTCTCACTTTCATATATTCACTACTTTAGCTATCATGACAATACTATCAAGATAGGTCTAGCTAGCAACCTGTTCTTAAGAGCCTTACGAATTTGTTCCCCAGATTTCCTGGAAAAAGAATTTGAACTAATTCGCAAGCAACTTTCATCTTTAAAGTATCCTGACCATATAATTGAGAAAGCAATTCAAAAAGCAAACGTAATTTTCTACCGACCCCCTAAAGACAAGACCAGAGACCACACCCAACAATAAAATAAAAATTCCCCACCGGGAGACGATTAAGAGAGTAACTCACACCCTTGGGAAATCCAACCCTTTTGCATTTACCTACCCAAATACCTTAGCCAAATCACCCTGATTAACGTCCAACAAAAGACATCGCCCAAAGACTCTGGGGTATATGAGATCCCATGCCAGGACTGTGACCAATCTTACATCGGATTTACATGTAAATCACTTCCCCAGAGATTAATACAACACAAACGGTCAGTTAGGTATGGACAACAGAACTCAGCTATTTTCAACCATATAAATGAACATAACCATAGAATAAACTGGAATATGTCACGTGTAATTTATAGCAGCAACTGCCGGTACAAGAGTCAAATGATGGAATCGGCCTTAATAAA
>NC_061108.1:58796767-58811767 GCF_015104395.2 Macrobrachium nipponense | reverse complement strand
TGGACAGGAGTAGAATTATGAAAAAGGTAAACAATGTTATTAGAATCATGCTCTTTTGGTCATTTTTCACTCTCTGAAGTTTCATAATCAGTCGCCTTTAATGCTTTAATGTGGCACCATTTTAAACTTTATTCCTTTTTTTTCTTTTTTGCACATAAGACATTAAATTAAAGGTATTCTCATTCAAAATAACAGCACAATAATAACTTTATAGACCGCTAAGATGTCAAAATATAGCTTGTTACAAATCTGATTATGGGATATATATACATTTCCAGCAAAGGTCTGATATCTGAAATATCTTGAATGCTGAAAGGTTCGAAGATCTGGCAAATGGCGCAGGTAGAGAGTTTCATGACTTTGCAATGCGGTGTAATCCGAGGGTTACTGATTTCCCCTGGGAACAAGCGAGAATTGGTGAACAGATTGATGTTTTTTAAGTTTACTTCCAAAAAAATAGACTCTTCTCAAGCTAGTGGAGTAGCTAGAAAATTGACAATTATGTTAAGAGGTAACTACTCAGCTGGAAAAAAGAACGAAAGGTAAACGAGAAATGAGAGTAAGATCATCGACCAAAAAAAGGCTTGATTTGTTTTCTTTTTTTTTTTGAGGAGTGAACCGCAACGTACATTCCGTGTATATGAGGAATATTTACGACAAAAACTAGATTTGCCAACATAACGCTTTAGTACTATTTGGGAAGAGGTAAAGCAAACTTCTTAGCTATTATTCTTCAGAAATGATTTAGCAATTTTATCTGTGATCTCTCAAAATCAAGTTTTTTGTCATTTTGACATCCAATATGTCAACAGGAGTAGACAAAAACAGAGTTGAAGGACTAAGTAAGCAAAGCAACTGGGAGAACTGAGAGGGAAACCGTTCAGCTCTACTCCAAGGTGATGGTAGACGAATGAATGATTTGTCACAGAATGGCTGAAAAAGAGAAGTTGACTGGAGAAAGTTGAGTAAAACAGTAAGTGTTATGTCACCAACAAGAGCAGGCGTGAAGTTGTTAGATAAACAGTAGATATTAATTTACAAAGTCGGCGTCAAATCATAATCCGGAAATTAAGCTAACAATACTATTGCTAGAATTCTGAATTCTTTACTATTATCAAGATCAACGATCCTCACTGTTTCATCCGAGAAATTGGCCAAACATCATTAAAGCAAGAAAGAGAGTCCATATCTCATCTTCCTTTGTAGAAACCAATTTGGTCATCTGGAGGAACAGGCTGAGATTCAAGAGTGTGAAAGATTTAAAAATGAATAGCGCTTGGAGTCAAATTCTAAGGTGATATAGTGTTAAAGCGGATGACTAAGGGATTAGCCAATCCTTAGCAAGTGTAATTTACAATTACATTTTTCAGTAAATCATGAAAGAGACAATATGTACACACACACACACACACACACACACACACATATATATATATATATATATATATATATATATATATATATGTGTGTGTGTGTGTGTGTGTGTGTGTGTGTGTGTGTATGTGTGGTGTGTACATATATATATATATATTATATATATATATATATATATATATATATATATATTGTTACGAAGTGCCAAGTATCTGGTTACCTTCCATCAAATATTACCTCACCAAAAGCCAGACACCTGAACCCTCATAACATGTTTAAACGACTGAATACTCTAAAGGCAACAGTGATCCCTTAACACTTACCAGTATTGCAGAAAATCAGACTAAGTTCATAAAAACAGGTGTGAGGTAATCTTGTAAGTAATTAAATTAATCAAATGGCATCACTCCATCAACAACTTTAAAAGTCTAAGTATTTCCCTGATTTCAGAAGTCTAAGTACTTCCCTGGTTCTAAGTCACTTCAAATAATTGAAGGAAAGCAAATCAATTACCACTCTATGTTTCTACCTAACATAAATATAATCATAATTAAATATAAATATAAATATACTGGTATAAAAACAAACACTTATAAAAATTTTAAATATAAAAATTTATTATTAAACTCAAAATTTATAAGTGAAATTCACAATATCAGGGAAAATTACTGTTACTTGAAAACAAAGTAAAGTTTAATTAATTCTTGAATCAAATTAAGTAAAATTAAATCAAAATTAATTTATCACAAAATTCAAGAAAATTAATTCAATCAAAATTCAAAAGTGTTAGGCAATAATTGAAATCAAAAATTAATTCACAGGCAATAATTGAAATCAGAAATTAATTCCCAAGTACTAAACAACAATAAATCTTGAAAAGAATTATAAGTAAATGCAAATTAATTCACAAGTGTTAAATTTAATTAAATGTGCAATGATAAAGCAATAGCAATGCAATCACAAACACAAAAATCAGCAATGTGTAAAAGTGTAAATGTTTTCAATCAAAACATCAGTTTTTACCAGACCTTCGTAAACACCTGTTATTAGTTAACCACTGTTCCTAACAATTATTAGTTAACCACACTCCCTATCCATTATTAGTTAAACACAACTCCTATCTGTTATTAGTTATTAGTTAACCAAACACTTTTCCCATTAACTTTTAGTTATTAGTTAAACACAATTCCTATCCGTTATTAGTTGCAACTAATAAAAATATAACACTTTACCTTTTTGGTATACCAACTTCTTAATTTGCTGCAGTCTTGTCTTACACAATTTCACAAAAACCAGGTGCCGTTACGAAATGATGTTTGTTCAGATTCCACAAAAGAAACTAAATAATAATAAATAAACTCTAAGAAATATCAAATATTAAATTCTCACAAGTTACGAGTGACCAAATTTACGTTACGTTAATATAATCTCGATGTCGAGTGAGAGAGAGAAGAGAGAGAGAGAGAGCGAGAGAGAGAGAGAGAGATCTAACTGCCTCGAGGTCCTAAGATAGAATGTAATGAAATTTTCTTCCTTTACGGAAACGACAGAGCAGATATGATACAAAACGTTCTTGTCACGAATGCTTCCAGTAGCTTTGAAATCTGATGCAATCTTCATAAAGAAAATGAGCAATTCCCATGTGGGACTTGACAAAGACATACGCGTGCAAGACGAGTCTGTTAAAAAAAAAAAAAAGACACGTACCCTACTCGATCGAAACGGAGGCTGAGCTGTGACAATTAAGACTGACATGTTTTGATGACAACGCAAGACTCTAGCTCGCTCGCTATCAAACGTGTTAACAGATTTAGGAAAGCAAACGGATATCTCTCTCTTTTTACGTTTTATGTTAATATATATTCTTTTACAACATGTAATGCGAAATCTGAACACACATTTTAAAACATCCTATTCTAAGCTATCTAGGAATCTGAAAAAATGTTACACAATCTACAAGACATTTCAAAGAGGGGAAACATGCATTTTGAAAGTTGCAATATATAATATACCTCCCCCTAGCAGATTTTTTATCACGGTGTGGAATCCAATGATTCGCAACGAGATAAATAATCAGCAACTACATTGTTTTTGCCACTAATGTGCTGCACTCTTAAGTTACTGTTGCAGGCACAAAGACCACCTGTCAGTCTTTGATTATGGTTTTTCCTTCTCTGGATAAATGATAGTGGATTGTGATCAGACAACACTAAAATTTCTTCATTCCTAGGTCTATTCACATACACTTCAAATTTTTCAATGCGGTGATTAAGGCTAAAGTTTCCTTCTCAATTTTCGAGTATACTTTCTGATTTTTTTTCAATTTTGTAGACATGAAGCACACAGGATGGTAGATATTATTTTCATCTTCTTGAAGTAGAACAGCTCCAACACCACAGTCCGACGCATCAACTTGTATCACAAATTTCTTGTCGAAGTCTGGAGCTTGAAGTACTGGTCTTGAAGTTAAAATGGCTTTTACCTTCTCAAAGGATTCTTGACACTCTGGAGTCCAAATAAACTTGGCTTTGGGACTAGTCAAGTCTGTCAAGGGAGCTACTACGGCTGAGAAATTTGGGCAAAAACGACGATAGAAACCAGCCATGCCTATAAAAATTTCTGTAGCTGTTTCCTGGTAGTAGGTGGGGTAGCCTTACGGATACCTTCTACATTAGCATTTACTGGAGCAAGATGGCCTTTCCCAACTTCAAACCCAAGATAATGCACAGTTGCCTATCCAAACTCACTCTTCTCTAAGTTGACTGTTAATCCTGCTTCTTGTAGTTTCTTGAAAACTTTCCTCAAAATCTTCAGATGTTCTTCCCACGTTGTAGAGTAAATCACGATGTCATCCAGGTATACACCTACTCCTTCTATTGATCCTAGCAGTTGATCCATCACTCGTTGAAATGTTGCGGGTGCATTCATCAGACCAAACGACAGAACAGTATACTGATATAGTCCAAATGGAGTAGTAAAAGCTGACATCAACTTTGCATTCTCATCTAAGGGAATTTGATAATATCCTTTCAACAAGTCTATCTTGGAAACAAACTTGGCTTGCCCAATATTATCAAGTAACTGATCTATAAGAGGCAAAGGATAATTATCAACCACACTGATAGAATTCAGCTTCCTATAATCAGTACACATCCTAAAGGAACCATCTGGTTTCTTCACCAACACACATGGAGAACTAAAGTGACTTGAACTGGGTTCTGCGAATCCATTGTGCAGCAAATACTCAACTTCCTTCTTCAAAACATCTCGATGATACGGTGATAAGCAATAAGCTCTTTGCTTGAAAGGTCTTCCATCTTCTTGAATCTTGATTTCATGCTTGGTCAGATTAGTACGTCTAGGCACATCTGAAAAAATTTCTGGAAAACTTCTAATTACGTCACTTAAGTCTTCACCTTGTTCAACACTCAGATGTTTCAGTTTATCCTCCAAATTTTCCAAAATTGAAGAATTATTCATCTTGCTTGCAGTTCTCAATTCGTAGCCATCATCGTCTTCTGTAGATAAAGTTGTTTGGGTTACTGACACAGTTTCAGTTTTAGTTTCTGAGAAATAAGGTTTCAAGAGGTTCACATGTATCTTCCTTTGTTTTCTTCTTCTTTCTGGTGTTTCAATCACATAAGTTCTATCACTAAACTTCTGAATTATCTTGTAAGGACCTTGAAATTTATTAGTGAGGGGAAATCTCTTGACAGGTAAGAACACTAACACTTGTTGACCAACTCTAAAACTTCTTAGCTTAGCCTTAGCATCAAATCTCCTTTTCATTTTCTCTTGACTCATTTTCAAGTTTTCTAAAGAGAATTTTCTTATCTCTTTCAACCTTTTCCTCAAGTTCTTCACATACTCTCCTTGGCTTTCCTCTTGGTTTTCTTCCCAATTTTCTGCAAGAATCTTCAACGGCCCTCTCACTTCTCTTCCAAAAATCATTTCATTAGGTGAACATCCCATACTTTCTTGATAAGCACTCCTAACTTCAAACAACATTAATGGTAAACCAACATCCCATTCTCTTCCTGACTCAGAACAATACTTTGTCAGCATACTTTTCAATGTTTGATGGAACCTTTCTAAGGCACCTTGAGTTTCTGGATGATAGGCAGTGGATAACTGTTGTTTCACTCCTAACAAATTCATCACATCCTGGAATAACTTTGAATTAAAGTTTGTTCCTGTCACTTTGTACTATTTCTGGTATTCCAAACTTTGAGAAAAACTCCACAAGTTTTTCAGCAACTATCTTGGCAGATATGTTTCTAACAGGGATTGCTTCTGGATATCTTGTCACAGGACACATTAATGTCAATAGATACTCATTTCCTTTCTTTGTCTTCGGCAGCGGTCCAACCATATCTATAATCACTTTGCTAAAGGGTTCTCCTCTAACTTCTATAGGTTGTAGAGGCGCTTTCTTGATGGTTTCATTCGGTTTTCCAGCTATCTGGCAGGTATGACACTCACGACAAAACCTGCTAACATCTCTGTGAAGTCCAGGCCAGAAAAAATATTTCATGATCTTTTCCACAGTCTTCCTGATTCCCATATGTCCAGACTCATGAGCTACTGCAACCACTTGCTTTCTCAACGGATATGGAATCAAAATTTGATGATATTCGCCCCATACAGCATCTCCTGGTATCTCTGTAGGTCTATACTTCCTCATCAGTAAACCTTCCTTCAGATAGTAACAGGTAGGAGTTTGTTGCATCTCTTCTCGATCAACAACTCTGAAGAACAAATCAGTTAACGATGCATCCTTCTTCTGCAAGTCCACCAGCTTCTCTCTTGTCACTTGACCAACTTCAAGGGTTGAATTCTCAATATCTACTAACTCAGCTACTGTAGTTTCACTACTGTCTTCAGTAACACTTTGACTACTCAGAGTCTCTTCAGGAACATCAGGTTCTTCTTTTTCGTCGTTGTCGTCTTCTTCATCTTTTTGGGAAATCTCTTCTTGTTCAGCACTATGGGAAACTTCACTTCCCTGGAACAATTCTTCTAAGCACAAAGATCCTTCACTTGATCCTTCGTGTGTGTGTAAATCCTCAGTTTCTTCACTTGCAGTCGTAGTCCTCTTCATACTTCTGGTAGTTACACAACTAGGAACAGTGGGGGTTATTCTTCTCCAAACTCTACTGTAGGACTAATCCTCAATGGTTTGTCTGTCACTACAGGACAAGGAATAAATGGCACACCACCAACTTCATTTCCCAACAGAACATGTACACCTTCTACAGCCAACAGCCAATGAGTCCTTTACAGCAAAATCAACATTCCCTGTCACCAATTCACATGACAGGTGTAAGCGGCATATAGGAGTGACTTCCTCTCCTCCTATACCTTCAAAATAACTGAATCTCCTGTGAGACTCTTCTCCAACTGAGGGTGAGAACCATGTACTACCACACTATGGTTACTCCCTGTATCACGTAATATCTTGACTGGTACCTGCATACTTCCTTCTTGAGTTGACAGCATACCCTCATAGATATATGGCTTAAAAGCCTCCATACTGCTAAGCCACTCACTGCTTGAGGTAACATTTCAACTGGTTGCTAAACATTCAGCTTGTTTAGTTTCATTCTTCTCTGGAGTCTGATTCTTTCCCACACTGCTCTTCGTAGTTTGTTTCACCTGGTCACCTTTTACAACTTGACCAACTGGTTTTGACTGCTGTTGATTCCGGTAACACTTCTTCCACACTTGAAACAGACAACATTAGGTTTCTGTAACTGTCTTGATAAACTGGATGAGGATTTCACATTAGTTTGCTGAGGTGTATTACCTTGTGTACTCTTGATAGTATCACTGGTAGGTTTCCCATTAAATTTGTTCCTGTTATTTGGAAAAGACTTAAAACCTGGGCGTTGTTGACTCTGGTACTTGACATTGTAATTACGTTTACTACTGATTATATTGTAATCTTCACTGAGTGTAGCAGCTTTGTCAAGTTTCTTCACTTCTCTCTCTCTTAAATAGGCTCCTATATGTTCAGGATTCCCGCTTAAGATATCTGTTCTAGAACAAGTAACTCTTCTAACTCATCAAACAAAAGTTTTTACTTTAGCAGCTTCTACCCAACGTTTGAAACACCCTCTCACTTTGTAAGCATAATCTAAGAATGTTCCCTTCTCACCTTTTCTCAAATTTCTGAATATCTCATTGTAGTACTCTGGGGTCATCTGGTAAACTTGTAGCACACTGTGTTTAAGTACCTTGTAGTCTTTACACTGATCAACTGTTTAAGGCTAGATAAGCACTTCTCCCTTTACCAATTAAGACACTTTGTAGCAAAACTGACCATTTATCCTCTGGCCATCCCATACCTGAAGCCACTTTCTCAAAGTGATCAAAAAACTCATCTGGAGCTTCTTCAGTAAACTTAGGGATTAACTTCTGTACTCTCACTACATCAAATACAGGGTCTTGATTACCTTGGTTAGGGTTAGACGGTATTACAGGTGATGTGGATCTAGCTCTTATTAATTTCATTTCCCTTTCATGTCTTGCGATTTCTCTTTCCTCTTTTATCCTTTCTCTTTCCTCTTCTGCTGCTTTTTCTTCTTCTCTTTCTCTTCTTTCTTGTTTTTCCCTGTCTATTCTTTCTCTTTCAGCAAGCATTTTTAGCTTAATCAAATTCTCTTCTGCCTCAATGCGTCTAAGCTCTAACTCTGCATCACTTTTCTCTTTCTTTTCTGCTTGCTTATTTATGAGATCAGGCAACGTGCTAACAATTCAACCGAACTCTTGAGCCAATTCTAACTCATCTTCATCAGTTATTCTACCAGAGTTTATCAATGATTCCATAGCAATACATCTTATTTGTGCCTTTACCATACTAGTAGACACATAACCACCACATGCCTCTGCTAAAGCGCTCCACTGTGCTCTAGAGTCTAGACAGAGTGGTTTCAGACAAAACTTGGATGGAAGGGGCTGCTAAAAATTCCTGAACCTTGAACTGAGCCATTTTCCTCTAAGTTATCAACTTACAATTCAATACAATAAATGCAAACAAAAACTATATGGTCACTCTCCTAACAAAATATATCCCTAACACCACCAGTATATTCTAGAGTGATAATGAAATCTGCTTTCCCTGGTCTCTGGGCACCATTAAACAATAGGTACTAAGTGCCAAGTATCTGGTTATCTTGCATCAAATATTACCTCACCAAAAGCCAGACACGTGAACCCTCATAACACGTTTAAACGACTGAATACTCTAAAGGCAACAGTGATCCCTTAACATTTACCAGTATTGCAGAAAATCAGACTAAGTTCATTAAAAACAGGTGTGAGGTAATCTTGTAAGTAATTAAATTAATCAAAGGGCATCACTCCATCAACAACGTTAAAAGTCTAAGTAGTTTCCCTGATTTCAGAAGTCTAATTGGGCTTCCCTGGTTCTAAGTCACTTCAAATAATTGAAGGAAAGCAAATCAATTACCACTCTTTGTTTCTACCTAACATAAATATAATCATAATTAAATATAAATATAAATATACTGGTATAAAAACAAACACTTATAAAAATCTTAAATATAAAAATTTATTATTAAACTCAAAATTTATAAGTGAAATTCACATCAGGGAAAATTACTGTTACTTGAAAACAAAGTAAAGTTTAATTAATTCTTGAATCAAATTAAGTAAAATTAAATCAAAATTAATTTATCACAAAATTCAAGAAAATTAACTCAATCAAAATTCAAAAGTGTTAGGCAATAATTGAAATCAGAAATTAATTCACAGGCAATAATTGAAATCAGAAATTAATTCCCAAGTACTAAACAACAATAAATCTTGAAAAGAATTCTAAGTAAATGCAAATTAATTCACAAGTGTTAAATTTAATTAAATGTGCAATGATAAAGCAATGAAAATAACTAAGTCAAATAAATTGTGAATGCAAATGAAAATATAAAATAAAAAGACACACTTCAATAAGAAAATGAACAAGTGCACAAACAATGGAACAATCACAAACACAAAAATCAGCAATGTGTAAAAGTGTAAATGTTTTCAATCAAACATCGTTTTTTACCAAACTTCGTAACACCTGTTATTAGTTAACCCATGTTCCTAACAATTATTAGTTAACCACACTCCTTATCCATTATTAGTTAAACACAACTCCTATCCGTTATTTGTTATTAGTTAACCAAACACTTTTCCCAATAACTTTTAGTTATTAGTTAAACACAATTCCTATCCGTTATTAGTTGCATCTAATAGAAATATAACACTTTACCTTTTTGGTATACCAACTTCTTAATTTGCTGCAGTCTGTGCTTACACAAATTTCACAAAACCAGGCGCCGTTACGAAATGATGTTTGTTCAGATTCCACAAAAGAAACTAAATAATAATAAATAAACTCTAAGAAATATCAAATATTAAATTCTCACAAGTTAAGAGTGACCAAATTTACGTTACGTTAATATAATCTCGATGTCGAGTGAGAGAGAGAGAGAGAGAGAGAAAGAGCGAGAGAGAGAGAGATCTAACTGCCTCGAGGTCCTAAAATAGAATGTAATGAAATTTTCTTCCTTTACGGAAACGACAGAGCAGATATGATACAAAACGTTCTTGTCACGTGGGACTTGACAAAGACATACGCGTACAAGACGAGTCTGTTAAAAAAAAAAAAGACACGTACCCTACTCGATCGAAACGGAGGCTGAGCTGTGACAATTAAGATTGACATGTTTTGATGACAACGCAAGACTCTAGCTCGCTCGCTATCAAAAGTGTTGACAGATTTAGGAAAGCAAACGGAGATCTCTCTCTTTTTACGTTATACGTTAGTATATATTCTTTTACAACATGTAATGCGAAATCTGAACACACATTTTAAAACATCCTTTTCTAAGCTATCTAGGAATCTGAAAAAATGTTACACAATCTACAAGACATTTCAAAGAGGGGAAACATGCATTTTGAAAGTAGCAATATATAATAATATATATACATACACATATATATATATATGTGTGTGTGTGTGTGTGTGTGTGTGTGTGTGTAAAAAGTAACATTGGAAGGACAACACAATATAAATGACTTGGTATAAACATTATGTCCAGCAGTATTCTGGAAAAGTGGTAGGATCTTGAAATCCCCAGGGAAATTTGCCTCTTTTCACGTCTTAGTGGCTTAAATAACCATCAAAAATACCTACGGACAGATTAGCAAATATAGGCTTAGTTCAAAGTAATATCCAATGAGATATTGTATAGACATGCCAATGAAAGAAAAACGCATTGACAGTTTTGATAGAAGGAATCCTGACCAGATGAAATGCCAGTCTTTTACCCGAGATATTTCCTAACTCATACGAAAGTGTCGTATCAATATTATGAATACTGACCAGGCATGTACTATATGGTAGAATTATGTGGACATATACATTCTGACATTGACAATCTTCACGCAGGTTTCTGTAACATCTTGACAAAGTGGATGCCATTAATGTAGTGCTCGTCTTAAAGTGATTGCATGCAAGCATTCCGGGCTTCAGGAAGCGTTTCATAGTCAACCCCAATTGCCATACCACCGGTCGCAAACCCTCCAACACAGAGATGATTATTATCAGCACCAGAAATCGAAGGA
The DNA here is from genome assembly GCF_015104395.2 of Macrobrachium nipponense. Lineage (NCBI taxonomy): Eukaryota > Metazoa > Arthropoda > Malacostraca > Decapoda > Palaemonidae > Macrobrachium > Macrobrachium nipponense. The sequence continues at coordinate 58,800,760 of NC_061108.1, read as the reverse complement.
GTTGTCCATCCAACAAACTTTCAACATCGGCATCTCTGCCAATTGTCCGTTGGCCCTCCACGACAAGAAAATAACATCAAATGCCGTGTATTGGATTTTCTTCCGCGCGAAAATTGTTTTTTGGATTCCTCTCTCTCGCCTCTCTCTCTCTCTATCTCTCTCCTCAACTCGCTCATCCTCTCGCTCTCTCTCTGCTCTCGTCTTTATAATTTACAATTATAATTCTATATATAGATATATAAGATATATTAGATATTATATACATCTTCATCCATCAACATATCATGTGCCTTACATATAGGAAAATGTCTTCTTACTAGAGATAACATTATAGAAAGAATACAAATAACGAGTCTCACAAGACTCTCTCTCTCTCTCTCTCTCTCTGTGTGTGTGTGTGTGTGTGTGTGTGTGTGTGTGTGTGGAGGGCATGTGACAAAACAAAAAAACATGCCAGTTCTGGTTTTGAAAATGCGATAAAGGAGACCTGTTGAGATGCCTTCGAGGACAACGGAGACATTGTTAGTGGATTCGACTTCACTGGAAAACGGTTTAGGTTTTTTCTGTTGTGTTCGAGAGACGAAAAGGTTCTCTGATTTTTGTGACCTTACTTGTATTTATTTACTGTGCAGGTACAATGAATTCATTACTCGTTAGAGCTTAGTTCCATACGTTATGAGTGAGTAAAGCTAGACTCGAACGTTTGCCGTCATAAATTTTATCTTTTTTCTTAATACATCTGCAAGATCTAAAGCTTTCTTCTTTTGTCATATTCAGTTGTTACTCAAATTGCCAAAGACAGTTACAAATAATGTGTTTTTTTTTTTTCTTTTTCCCTCACAGCGTTTATAATCTCTAGTTTACTCGTTGGGAAGTCATAAAGGTACTATTAAAATGTTCAGAAATGAGAATATGTCTAGTGGATGGAATAAACAGAATGATCGTTGAATTAGTCTCCTGTAAATGGTTATATGGAAAATAAAAAATTTTTATAAATAGGAACTTTTCTCAAGTATGAGGCAAGGAGATATTATCCACTGGAAAATGAAAAGGGTAACTGGAAGGTGGTTTAGAAGTAAGGATTATTTAGATCCTGGCATACAATAAGAAATGTTGTTGGTGAAACGTAATTTCGTGTCGCTGCGATGGAAACGCGGAAGCATTCAAGATCCAAACTGAAGATAACAATTCCAGAATTAGTTCTCAAAGAGGAAAGGGTTATTTTGTGCAAAGTAAAAGACTATAAATTCTGAGATTGTTTTCTGTATAATGTTATAACAAAGTTACCTTTGAACACTGATACCAAAATAGTCTGAATATTAAAATTATCTGTCTTGATTCAAGAGAGAGAGAGAGAGAGAGAGAGAGAGAGAGAGAAATAGAGAGAGAGAAAGAGAGAGAGAGAGAGAGAATTTTGTCAATTGTTGCAAGTTCACCAAATCCCTGGAATACTCTATCTAAATTATGAGAACTTGCCGGGGTAGGTATACTTGATATTTTACTTTGTTTACCGCAGATTATTCGGCATTATCGTTCATTGAAATGGTTTCCTTATGTTCCACTAATGTAGACAAAGAGATCATTCGGCCCTAACGGTGCCATAATGCAAACTGCTTTTATCTGTCCAAACTGTCCATTTAGAAGATTAGAGAGGAACTATTTGGTGCTTCAAGTATTAAGGCATCCAGTATAAAAAGTATTCCTTAATTTTCATGGTTAGCAGGAATTTTGGTAGCAACATTTGAAGGAATATACCGTAACTAATAAATGATGTCAAAAGGGCGTAGATGTAAAATGCCTTTTTCCAGATGAATGACATCTCTAATTCTGCCTAAACCAGTAAAAAATCACGTTAAGAACTAACACGTCGTGGTGGTGAAACAGGAAGAGGAGTATATAACCCTAGCTCACACCAGTGCACAATTGAGAACCTTTTCAAAGTGCTACGAGCGTCCATTTTGGACCCTCTTTTCATTTTCTTTTCCTTAACAAATGTCGAAAACTTAAAAGAATATTTTGACAGAATAAAGTCAGGGGGCAAAGAATATAAAATCCAGTACAAGCGGCCGCATCTTGTTTTGACCGTTTGGACCGCTGCAAGAATGATTTTGAGTCAAGCCCCTCCTCCCTCTGTGAATTAACAATGAAGCGAAGATGGAAAACATCATCATAGACATCTCGTCAAACGTAACTGCCGGCCATATGCCAAATCCCTAGAAGGGTCACTTACACTCAAGGACACGGAGCCCCCTTTTCTATTGTAATCCTTTTACCTCGGTCCCCAGTAAATATATGAAAGAAGCCATTAGCAGCTAGTTGCCCCCTCAACCCGTGGAAGTTCATACATCTGGCTGACCTAACCCTTCTTGCCTGTCTACTTGACCTCTTTCCTTCCCTATTATTATCGAAACCCTTCCGCCTCTGTGACTCCGCCCACATACACACACCTTCATAACCGACGGTCGCCCCAATTCCCCTGACCCATGGTAGCCTCCATTGTACTCCATTTTCCACATCTCTCTGCCGGCGTTCGATGACGCCTTTCAGGTAATTAACGAGGCTTGGAGGTGGAGATGAAAGCACCCGAGGGGATTTAAGCCAGCCTGAACCAGCTGTGACCAGTTCTCCTCCAATGAGTACAAAATATGGCCTGACCTGTCCTGCCAATTTGCATTCCACCCTAGCCTAGAATGTAGTACTACCCTGTCTTGACGCTGACCCCAGCTAGTTTCTTCCTGAACCTGCTCTACCTGTAGAGCGGACACTGTCTTGACGTCCGCCTTGACCGCTCTGCCTTTAGCCTTTCTTAGAAGCTCCCGTAGGACGTCTATCTGTCAGCCTTCTGGTGAAGCCCTACAAGCATCCCACGTCCTATCGACGCCCTGGCTCTGACTACACCCATTTTGTCCACGGATTAAGGTTACTGAAATTGAAATTTGATCTGATGGTCCCTCACCTCCTTTTCCTAGCACTCATTCCCTGTTTCAATTATTTTCTCACATCCCCTTACCTTAACATTCCCATCTTCATCAGAGGCCTGTATGAGAATAAAACTAACTGTGCAATTCTTTTGAGACAAGTGATAACCATTAATGCTACCAACTCCACAATATGCATTGTAGAAATGTAATATTGAATGATGTTTGAATTGAGTAATTCACATAATTTTGCACATTTGCTTATTTCAAACTTGCCGTTGGTCTTGTGTTTGAACTTTGACTGCTTTGCAGATTCGTGTAGACTGTCTTGTTGTGTGCTTCTCCAGTAGTTCAAGTGCTACTCAACGTATTCTGCCATTGTCAATCTTAGGTTGAATCCCCAGGTTTACAGTGAGAGAATAGGCTCACTCACAGTGCTCAACTGCATAGCGTTAATGAATGTTAGTCTCAAGTCCTAGATCCTCACTTTATATATCTCATTAAGATTAATTGTTCTTGCTTGCAATTTGGTGGCATATTTGCTGTTGCTATTGTACTTATTAGTGTTAATCTCACAAGTGCTACAGAGCCCGATAGTGTCCTATAATCATATCTTCTAATAAACATTAAGCTGACCTTGGGTCAGCACGGGCTCTTGCGTAAGTTTCCAGTGGCGAGTCCATCTCCTTATATCGTGGTGTTGCGGGCTCTTGAGTACGGTCAGAACACCTCTCCGGCAGGTCGGGTATTCATTGGTTCCTGGGAAGGTGGCGCCGGTAGGGGGTATCACCGGGAGCCTCTTGATTGGCTTCTACCTGAGTGACGTCACCCCTGGTATTATTCTCATGTCCGGTGTTTGTTTCATGCGCGCTGGTTCTTTCGTTGGGGGCGAGGGGTGTGGTCCTCCTCACACACGTCGGTATCAGGAACCCTTCTTGAGTGGTATTAAGGGGAGGATTTTGCTCAAGGATAAGCAGTGCTTCTAGGAGACGCAGACATCGTGGGTCAGGTGCTCTCCGGCGTTACCTTCCCAGGAACCAATGAATGCCCGACCTGCTGGAGAGGTGCTCTGACC
>NC_061108.1:58774267-58791767 GCF_015104395.2 Macrobrachium nipponense | reverse complement strand
CGCCACCCTACTTACAAAAGTTCAGGGAAGCAAACGAATGGGATCACAAATTAAAATTGTGCTGAGAGCGCTCCCCTTTGCCACCCTTAAGTTGAAGTTTAGCTCTGTGTGCTTATTCTATAAAATACAGTACTGTATATGCAGTGAATTGTGTTTTAGGATTAATAAATGTACAGTACTGATATATATGTAGATATCAAATAAATATATGATTTTAAAAATGATATACTTTCATACTATATCTAGATATATATATATATATTATATATATATATAGATATATATATATATATTATATAATATATATACACATATATATATATATATATATATATATATATATATATACAAGTATATATTTCTGACTCACATCATGATCGAACCTAGGTCTTTCAATTGAAAGGCAAGGCCGCTGTCCACCAGGCCAAAACAAGGCATAACGAAGTTGGGTACCACTGTACTAAGGCTTTCCCTGGGCAAGCTCACTGCCTCGCATACCAGCATATTTTCCCTAATTTTCCGACTCAGCGGTGACCCAGTTGACAGCATTTCATTCGAATATTCCTTCTACAAGAGAAAATTCGAATGACATCCTGTTACGTTTCTGTGTTATATTTATGTCCATTCCGTGCTTTATAGATAATTATTTTCGTTATGATATAAGTTACATTAGATTATGTTTCATTGCAACGCCAAAGATTCATTTAATCAGAACGGATATTGTGGCTCATTCCTAGCCATGACGTTCATGGGAATATATATATATATATATATATATATATATATATATATATATATATATATATATATATATATATATACTATATATATATATATATATATATATATATATATATATATCTCTCTCTCTTTCTCTTCTCGATATATATATATATATATATATATATTATATATATATATATATATATATATATATATATATATATATATATATATATATATATATATATATATATATATATTTTCTTTCGTCTTTTCATTAATAATAATTTTTTTGGCAAAATTTGTGTAAAAATTCATGATATTAAACTGTATATGCTCTCGTGTTTTTTCAAAATGTACTGTTTTCTGGAAGAATCACTTGTTTACTGCGTGTATCCTTCAAGGTGTATCTACCCTCAGGCGGCTCCTCCTTTCTGTAGAGTGAAAATCACCCTTATTGTTAATCTTGTAGTGTCAGTTTGTATATTAAGCCTTCTTTTGACTATGTTGTTCTCTGTAAAATCAGTTTGCCTCAGTAAAGGGTCCGAACAGGGCCGAAAGTACTTGGCTATCTCGCTTTTTCATTTTTTCCTTCGTGGCAAAAATCCTTTATTTATACATAGCATCACGTTTTATATACTTCGTGATCAAGTTATTCATATATGTGTGTGTGTGTATTTCTTCCACCGTACCAGGAGACTCAGTCCCGTACTTTTAAAAACGGGGAGCGAGAAAATATTTCAGTAATATTCTCGTTAGGTCCTAATCAGTGAGGCTTAGAGCATAACATTTTATTTTGTGGAGGAAAAATATATTCATCGTAATTAAAATGAAGTGTCGTATTATTTTTTGTATATCAGATCCGACTGATATTAAAGCTTCCTGTAAAAAAAATGATCCTCACTAATATTGGAAGACTAAAAGGACAAAAGATTTTGAGAGATTTCCCTTTCCTTAAGCGAATAATTGTTCTCTTTTGTGCAAGAAAATTCAGTTTAGATTAGAATAGGAAATATCCATTTCAGGAAATTTAGACGTAATTCAGATATGAATATTAATTACACTCTTCAGTATGTGGTGCAGTTTTTATTCTGTTTATTCACCTCCGTTCATAATATTTTTCTTACATTTTACCTTTCACATTTTACTTATGTTCCTTTTTTTTTTTAGAAATATTTGTATCGTATTTGCTAAATGGAGTATTTTCGAATACACTAACTCTAAAGAATGCCCACATGGCTTTTTTGAGGAAGAATGGTCATATAATGATAATAATAATAACAATAATAATAGACTAACACACACCACCAGCATCACAGAAACAAATAACATGGCATATGCAGGAGTAGCAGCAGAACTCATGGGGATACAAACACCAACAGAACCAACCCAACAGAAACCAAAACAACAACCGCCTTGGAAAAGAGATGGCAGAAAAGAGGCTAAGAAGCAAGAAAACAAGCGAGGAACTGAACGAGAAATACAAAGTACAGGAGAATGGACTAAACAACACAATAGAAGATATAAAATAGAGGCTTAAAGCCAAAGCACATAAGATCTAGCAGTACATGAACAGGAATAAAGGACACCAACAGAACAAACTCTTCGGAACGAACCATAAAAGACTATACAGCCAACTAAAAGGGGGAAGACAACCACCATGAAATTCTTGTAGCCGAACCAAGTAAGAGACTCTGGGAAAACATGTGGAACAATCCCGTATCACACAACCAACGTGCAACATGGCTCCAGGAAGTCAAGGCAGAGGAAATGGGGAGAATAAAACAGATTCACTGAGATCACTACAGACACAATTAGACACCATCTAAAGAAAATTCCCAACTGAAAAGCCCCAGGTTCCGATGAAGTCCATGGATACTGGCCCTGAATAGCAGAACAACTCCAGCACTGTATCGCAAACCACCATGAGCCTAAATGGATGACCACAGGGAGAACATCCTTAGTACAGAAAGACAAGAACAAGGGAAATATAGCAAGTAGCTATAGGCCTATCACTTGCCTATCAATAATGTAGTAGTCACTAGCAGGTACCATCAGTGAAAGGTTATACGACTACCTAGAGGATACATACAACCGCCACCCGTGCCACCTCCACCAACAGAAAGGCTGCAGAAGGAAGTGTAGGGGCACAAAAGACCAGCTCCTGATGGACAGAATGGTAATGAAGAATAGTAAGAGAAGGAAAATAAACCTAAGAATGTCATGAATTGCCTGCAAGGAAGCCTTCGACATGATACACATGCAGAACGAATAGAATGCCTGAAAATATATGGGGCAGAGGAAAACACCATCAGCTTCCTAAAAAATGTAATGCACAACAGTTACTGGAATGCAATACTTACAAGCTCTGAAATAAGACTAACAGAGGAGCTTCCAGGGCGACTCATTGTCTCCACTACTCTTCGTAGTAGCCATGATTCCCATGACAAAAGTACTGCAGAAGATGGATGCTGGGTACCAACTCAAGAAAGGAGGTAACAGAATTAACCATCCGATGCCATGGACGATATCAAGCTGTACCATAAGTGCACAAAGAAATAGATACCCTAAGCCAGAACGTAAGGATTGCTTCTGGGGACATCAGAATGGAGTTTGGAATAGAAAAATGTGCCTTGGTCAACACACAAAGAGGCAAAGTGACATGGACAGAAGTGATAAAGCTACCAAATGGGAATAGCATCAAACAAAGATAAAAAAAGATACAAATACCTGAAAACAATAAAAGAAGATATAAAACACCAAGAGATAAAGGACATGATCAGGAAAGAATATATATACAGAGACTTAAGGCGATACTTCAGTGAAAACTCAACGCTGGAAATATAATGAAAGCCATAACCAGTAATCAGATACAGCACAGTAGTGGAATGAACGAAGACTACACTCCACAGCATAGACCAGAAAACTAGAAAACCCATGACAATACACAAAGCACTACACTCAAGAGCAAATACAGACAGACTATACATAACACAAAAGGAAGGAGGGAGAGGACTACTAAGCATAGAGGATTGTGTCAACATCGAAAGCAGAGGACTGGGGCAATATCTGAAAACCAGTGAAAACGACAAAGACAAAGAAAAATGGAAAGGAGGAATAGCACAACAAATCAAAGCATGGAAAGTCCATGAGATAGACTAAAGAACTGGCCAGGGACAAAACATGACAAAAGCTGCAGAAGGGAGAACTCAAGAAGGAAACAGAAGGAATGCTAACAGCGGCACAAGATCAGGAGTTAAGAACCAGATATATTCAAAGAACGATAGATGGAAATAACATCTTACCCATATACAGGAAGTGCGATGAAAAACGAGACTATAAACCACATAGCAAGCGGATGTAAGCCACTTGCACAGAACCAGTACAAAAAGGCATGATTTAGTGGCAAACACCCTCCACTGGAGCCTGTGCAAGAAACGCCAGCTACGTTACAGTAATAAGTTGTAAGAGCACCAACCTGAGGGAGTGATAAAAAACGATCAGGCAAAGATCAGAGCAGCTGGGGTGATACGTGCCAGTAGACCAGAATTGACGTTGATTGACAAAGTCAAGAAGAAAGTATCACTCACTGATATCACAATACCATGGGACACCAGAGTAGATAAGAAAGACACAGAAAAAATTTATAAATATCAAGACCTGAAAATATAAATAACAAGGATATGAGATATGCCAGTGGAAATTGTACCCATAATCATACGGGACACTAGGCACGATCCCAAGATCGATGAAAAGGAACCTGGAAAAATTAGATGCTGAAGTAGTTCCAGGACTCATGCATATCTTGAATTCCAAATATTCTAGGATCAATACTATAGTTTATAATTTGGTTTGTTTAGAGATTTCCATACCTTTTAATCTTCAATTTGTTATATCTCAAAAGTTGATGTACTGCATTTTTTAAACAATAAAAAACTTCAAATTTCCTTTACAAGTGGCTTCAGATTGCTCCTATTTTGTTTATATTTCTAAAAATTTTCTTAAGGGGCCTTACAGCAGCCCCTTGGACCCCCCAGCTGGTTAGGCTCGCTTCGCGCGCCACCCCTTTCCCCTTTCAGGTGGGGGCCCTCAAATAAGCCTTTGCCACCCGCCCTACCCCCCAAGGAAAATTGAAATGATGCCCCTGTTTTTAGTCGGTACAGGCTGTAGCACAGATAATTCGTAGCGACTTGTTTAAAATGATGTATGAATAGCGCATTCATTGTAAGACACTGTTGTATGGAGGTTACTTCGACGCAGACCTGTATTTATCATTTCGGTAACACTCAGTGTCGTCTGGGACACATGACTTGGGAAATTCTTTAATTCTGGCAGAGGTATGGGTTGATAAGTCGTATTGGACTGACTGGATTGCTTTATATACATCCCATTCTTATGGAATATGGAATCCAAATGTTACTCAGACAGAAACTGGGAAAATATCACTTACGATATTTTAATAAACAAGTTAAAAGTTAGATATCCAGATGCTACACGCGACGCTGCCACCAAGAAAATAAACTTTAGAGGTGCTTTCCGGGGCGATATTCCGAATGCAGGTAAAAATGTCTCAGGAAAAAATTAAAAGTTACGGAAAAAATGTCACAGGAAAAAAAAAAAAATATTAATCTTTCATAGTGAGCCCCAAGGGTAAATTTTAAATCGGCGTGTTTAGTGCAAGCCCGTTGGGAATTACCGTAAAAACATAAACGAAAGACTGTAAATATCATGAAGATAATGACCCCAAGAAGTATTGTGAATTTTTCCCTGTGACCTCATGACCAGTCACAATAAATTAATGTGATTTTTTCCTGTGACTTTTTTTTCTAGCAAAAATTGTGACTTTTTCTACGACAGTTTTTCCTGTGACTTCATTACCGGTCACTGATATTCCCAAGCCTCCAAGGAGATATCGCCACACTGAACTTTATAGGTCCTGATAAGATCTCCCCTATCGCTAAATACCATACTGTAGCGGTCAGTCTATCGGCACATATAGATTGCCTCATACAAATGTCTGATTTCTTTATATAAGGTGCTATTAATGCCAGCAGTTCCCTAAATTTATCCTCGCTCATCCTCAAATAATTGCAGTAATCACTTGGAAGACATTTGAGTTCATTTATGAGGGATGCATGAGAAAACTTTTCTTTTAAGCAACCAGTCTTTTGCCAAACATCTCTTTCTATTCTTAGCACGGTTCTTCAATTTGACACAAATTATAGCACAAATTGCCATAGCTTCCAGTTCGCTGTTAGAGAGTAGCTCGGTCATCACTCTACCATGTCCAGGAAGCAAATGAGCAATTTACGCAGACCGTCAGTGGCCGTGTCATTTCCTTCGAAGCTCCTCCCCTTTCGACGTGTCTGGACTCTGGGGATAAGACTGAGCGTGAATGGGGTCCCTTAGATGAACTCTGAAAAAATGTGGTATTTTCGTCACTAGGGTTTTTAATGAAGGGGTAGTTTTGACACAGAAGTATTTAGTCTGCTAATATGCATGCACAGATGGTGATGGATTTGTTTCATCTCGTTGGTGAATTAGTTCTTTTCTCCAAAATTTTGCCTATAACAATGAAGTTTTGTTTTTTGTGGATTAGGTAGTTAGATATGATGATGGTAATACCACAGGGTACTTAAGAATTTCTACTTTATTGGCAAGGTATGATTAAGATACGTCTGGCTCAAAATGAACAATGAGAAAAAGCTAGTAATTTCGTAATAAGTGTAAGGGGTAATTCTGTCACAGAAGCATTTGGTCTGTCATTTTTTTTCCGTGGCGAGGATTGTAAACCACATTGTAAACCGATATAGGTTTTCAAATGTTGATTCTATCGATGTAATATACAATTACATCAATCATTCTCATAAATTATGATCAAATTTCACCTAAATTCTGATCAAAGATTTGTGTTATGGGGGTTTAGATTTATTGTGTAGGTTAATCATATGTCCGATAGAGCCGGGAAAAAAATATGGAGTGTCAGGTGAAAAATAAAAATGAACCCATAAGCACTGAAGGAAAAGGTGACGTAAAACCGAAAATTTCATTTGATTTGTCAGTGCGCAAATTTTGGCTGGTTCTGTCAAGCGGTTGGGATTTCTGTAGCATCCAAACAAATTAAAAAAATTCAGTTACATATATATATATATATATATATATATATATATATATATATATATATATAATATATATATATGAAAATAAAGATAAGAATTATACATAGACAGGCGAACACAACATTCATTACCTAGGAAACGAATGACCTGGTTATAGCCATATACCTTTATAAACCATCTATGATGAAAGCCCTATCCAATAGTTCTTCTTTGGTTTAAATCCGGCAAACTGTTTAGCCGTTATTGAAAAACAGACAGACAGACAGACATAACGCCAATTGTAGATTACATATATACATACATACATATATATATATCATATATATATATATATATATATATACATACACATATATTGCTACTTTCAAAACGCATATATCTCTTTGACTGTATAAAAAGTTGTATATAGGGTTTTGCAACATTTTTTCAGATTCCTTAGCTAGCTTAGAGTATAGGATGTCTTTAAATGTATGTTCAGATTCTGCATAACATAGTGTAAAAGTTAATATAAAGTAAAATAGAATGATAAGAGAGAGAGAGAGCTTCACTTTGTCCGTTCCAATACTTTTTCTCGCCTCTAGATTAAGGGAGCTCGCAGTCCCCGTGTTGTTTTCAAAACATGTCAATCATACTTACTCGAGGAGTCTGTTTCGTCGAGTACATGTCTTTGTTGTCATGACTGGTTTCATACACGTACGACTTTGCCGAAACCACGTGCAGATTTCACGATTTTTCTGTAAAGTTACGTCATATTAGAAGCTTCTAGAAGGATTGCATCATATTTCTCATGCCCAAAACGTTTTGTGTGATATCTACTCCCCAGTTCCTGTGCGAAATGAAAGCAGACATTACAAAATTTGAATCCCTGGCGTTCAGACATCTCCTTCTCTCTCTCTCTCTCTCTCTCTCTCTCTCTCTCTCTCTCTCTCTTTCTCTCTCTCTCGCATGCCACTTTTGATTTAATTATAATGTAAAGACTTTAGTGTACGTAATCGTTGGTCAATCATATAAATTTCATATTTGATATTTCTTAGTTTTATTTAGTATTATTTAGTGCTTTTTGTGGAATCTGAACAAACATTGTACAAGTGTGTAATGGCGCCTTTTATTTTCATTTGAGAAATAATCTAATTGGCGAAATTGTGAAACAAGCTGCAGCAGAAAGAAATTGGTACCAAGGTAACGTGTTATTTTATGCTGATTAGTTGCAACTAATAATTACAATGGTTTAGAGAACTAATAATTACAGTGGTTTAGAGAACTAATAGGTACAAGGGTTTAGAGAACTAATATTTACAGTGGTTTGAAGAATGATTTCAATTTTTACACATTGCAAATTTTTTGGTTTTGTTTTTGTTTCATATGAAGTGATTTCTTTTGCATTTATCCATTTTCTTATTGAAGTGTGTGTTTTTATTTTATGTTGTGTCTGATTGGTACTTTTTACAATTTTGGTATTTTATGCCTTTTTCTGCGTTTTCATTTGCATTCACAATTTAGTTAACTTAGTAGTTTTCATTAATTAATTGTTGCACGTTTAATTGAATTGCTTAGCACTTGTGAATAAATTTCCAAATTTTAATTATTGCCTAACACTTCTGAATTTTGATTTGCTTAATTTTCTTGAATTTTGTGATTAATTAATTTTTATTTAATTTTACTTAATTAATTCAAGAATTAATTAAACTTTATTTTGTTTTCAAGTAACAGTAATTTTCCCTGATATTGTGAATATCAATTATAATTTTGAGTTTAATAATAAATTTTTTTATTAAAATTTTTTATAAGTGTGTTCTTTCTCCAGTATTTTTATGATTATATTTATGTCAGGTAGAAACATAGAGTGCTAATTGAGCTGTTTTCCTTCAATTTACTTGAAGTGAGTTTGAACCAGGGAAGTACTTAGACTTTTGAAATCAGGGAAATACTAAGACTTTTAAAATTGTTGATGGAGTGATGCCCTTTGATTAATTTAATTACTTACAAGATTACCTCACACCTGTTTTGATGAACTTAGTCTGATTTTCTGCAATACTGGTAAGTTGTTTAAGGGATCACTGTTGCCTTTAGAGTATTCAGTCGTTTAGTATCTGTGATGAGGGATCAGGTGTTTGGCTGTTGTGAGGTAACAATAGTGAATGGTAAGTTTAGTAACCAGATACTTGGCACTTCGTCACAATATATATATATATATATATATATATATATATATATATATATATATATATATATATATATATATATATATATATATATATAATGCTACAATGGGCGTTATGTCCGTCTGTCTGTTTTTCTATACCGGCTAAATGGCTGCTGGATTTAAACCGAACAAGAACTATTGGATAGGGCTTTGCTCATGGATGGTTTATGACCAGGTTATTCGTTTCCTAGGTAATGAGTGTTGTGTTCGCCTGTCTATGTATAATTCTTATCTATATTTTCATAAATATTTCCTCAAATAAAAGTTAAATCAGCGGCCACGTGGGTTCTTATAGACACCTATGCATGGGTTGCCTACATATTTGAGTATCCTATGGAGATAATAAGTTTTGAACACCTCAAAGCAGGCTCAACTTTGGGGTTCGAAATGCTGTTTACATCTAGCACCCATTTCTCTTTCAACTGTCATCCGAGAAACAACAGTGAAATGTAAGTTCATTTTTGTTTTATGACGCATGCACATTGAATTATTAAATCATTTAATAGCCCATGCTGACACACGTGTGCTATGGGCGTTTTTTAAATTCCACTACACAGGGCTTTCCTGTGTATTCTCTTCACCAGATCACCACTCATCTCAAGCTTCCTGTCGCTTAGTTCCATTTCAATTAGACATCTGTCTTCCACCTCTTTGGGATCCCACAGGAGCCCAGCTAATGCTGTCACGTTCTAATTTTCTTTTGAGGTGAGAAGGACATGTCGCGCACTCTCCGTCTCTTTCCTTATTATTTCATCAGTTATTGGAACACCTCTTATCTCCCTTGTTGCATAAGTATCACTTCTGCCCCTCGCCTTCCACTCGGCTTCCAATATTTTACTTAAAGCGAAGTCGATCAAATCTTTTAGATAAAGTTTCATCTTCAAACCATGATTCATGTTCGTTTATCTGTTCAGATCTTACTGGCACATTGTATTCAAGTTCAGTCTTTTTGATTTCACAATCTTATTCATCCTGCATATGGTTTGGTTTCTATTTATTATAAACCAAAGAAAACATATATTGTTTGCCACTACTTTTGGGTTGGTGTATTGTTATATAGATTTTTTTTTGGCGGGGGGGGATGCTGGATCATAAACTCCCCACCACAGTTCCTACTTGGGTATACTTATTTCCTTACAAATTGGATCTATCCTTTTCCCAAATATTAAAAGTTCTTTGTGTCTCCAGATAAACAAGTCTACAGTTGTCATCGAAACAGTCTTTATATCTAATATGATTGTACAGCACACAAGAAGAAATTTGCCTCTTCTCCATGTAGACAAAACATTAATTTTATGAAACAAGAAGCTTAACTTCTCTATATAACTGTGACTAATTCACAAGTGGAAGATCATTCCAATTTTTATTCTAGTTTGCTTGATATTTAAAGCATGATCAGAGGTCCGACTTTTGGGGACCAATAGCACTTGATATTACACTAGAGGAATCGGTTAATTCTAGATCAACCTTTATAATTTGCTCACAGCTCGGATTCATAAGTCAAAGCAGAATTCAGTTTCACCCTGCGGTGAGACAACAAACACAAAAGACGTGTTCTGATTATTATAATTGTATATCTTACCCATTATGATGAGAAGGCAGTAAACGTTATCATCGATGAAGTGTGAATAACCTCTGGTAAAATATCCAATGCTTATAACAAGAACTCTTGGGGAAAAGGATTGTAACTCAACATGAACAGTGCCTCTTCTTTGAAAATAAAATGGATCATAATCATGAATAAGGGAAAAGGGGAAAAGGAAGAGAAAACGAGAGCAATGATCACTTCACAGACTCTGTTAGCTGGGGTTGTGAGGTCTCAATAAGAGAACTGGGTACTGATGATTTATTACCTGGGCACGCAATATACATAGCAGTGTGCGGACAGAAACGGAAACGGAGTGCCTGACCCCCCAGGTCCTGCGACTCGCACAAGAGAAGAATTTGTATTTCTTAGCAGTTAATAAAGGACATAATGGACCTATATTGATGAATTATGTATTGGCAGAAACGCCAGGAAATTCTACATACATGTGATTTTTGCTGCTTAGCTAGATGAGATACAAGATTGTGATTAGTGGGTAACGAAGGTCTTGTCACAGGTCTTTACAATAAAGATGAGATACAAGATCGTGATCAGTGGGTAAAGAAGGACTTTACTAGTACTTCCCCCCCCCCACCCAAGACAATTATTAATGATTAATAATGAATAATTAAATAATGCATAATTAATAAAGAATAATCGGAAGATTTGTACAATAATCATGTTATCTTGTTGGTATCAGGAGCCATCCCTGAGTTGTTGATATTTGAGGTTGTGGGGCGGTCTTGACTGTTGGGTCATCCGGCGGGCCTGCCGAGATGACGTCTTTTGTCCAGCCCCTGGGATGACCTCGACCACATCTCGGGATATCGGTTCTATCACTTGAGGTCTTGTTTTGCCTAGGAATTTTCAGGTGTCTGACGATCTCCTCCCGGGTTTCATTATCCATCAGGAAAGCTGGCTTTAATCTGTCGACAGATACCAAGTTTTGCCACTTGTTGATGTCGATGAGATAGGCCTTGGAGTTTCTTGTGATGACATAGTATGGCCCTCTGTATGATCTGGACAGGCGAAGGCAGCGGGCGTCGTCCCTCAGGAAGATGTGTGTGCAAGATTCTAGACCTTCTGGTGTGTAGTTATGTGTCCTGTCCATGAAAGTATTCTGGAAGGGCGCAAATTCCTTTGCTATTTCTCTTAATCTTCTGAGGGGCGTATCTCAGTCATCTGATTTCATGGGGAAGAATTCTCCCAGTATTGCCAGCGCTTTCCTATGGACTTTTTCTGCAGGAGATTCTTTGCTGTTTGCTTTTGGTGCTGTTCAAAGTCCAATTTTCGTCGGTACACTGTGCCATCAGTGCGGCTTTTAACAAATGGTGGGCCCTTTCCACCATTCTGTTGGCCACGAGGCTATATGCCGTCGTGCTATGGAGTGTTGTCCTCATCAGGTGTGCCAGAGAGACCCAGAGTTCTGAGAGGAATGCCAAGCCCCTATCCACAGTGATGTCATCCAGCACACCAAGAGGGCTTATACAACTTGACAGTAGGGCTTCAGCGCAGGCACTTGTAGATGCTTCTGCCATCGGTGTTGCTACCAGCCATCCTGTAGACCGGTCTATGACTGTTAGGAGGTATCTGGTGACCCCCCAATTGGTGCATAGGTACTATGACGTCCACATGAATGTGCCCAAACCATCTTCATGGTTGAGGGAAGTCTGCAACATCTGATTCTGTGTGTCAGGTGATCTTGCCTATCTGGCACTGTATGCAGTTCTTTGCCCATCTGAGAATGTCCATTTTTATTCTGTGCCACATGAACTTCTCAGTTATCAAGCACGTTCTTGTACATCCCAATGGATGGGAGAGGCTGTAGATGATGTCAAATACCTGTTTCCTTCGTGATGTGGGTATCAGGGGGTGGGGGTGCTGGTGTTGCAGAGAAGTGTTGATCCCTGTTCTCCTACTAGCATGTCCCTCCACTTCAGTGCTGTGAATGCTGTGCGTTAAGCTGGCGTTTCAGGGTCTGTGGCTTGTTCCTTCACCCAGGTGGATCGAATTTGTTGCAATCCTTGACAGGACGTCAGCTACTGGGTTATTTCTGAGGACGTAGCTGATGGTGCGCCTGAATTCAGATATAGTAGCCAAGTGCCGCTGCTGTCTCGCCAACCACACATCCCAGCCTTTGTGAAAGCATGTACCAGAGGCTTTTGGTCTGTATGCGATGGTGAAGGTGTTGCCATCTTGGAGGTATTTGAAGCGTGGCACGGTCTGGTAGATTGCCAGCAGTTCCCTGTCAAATGCACTGTAGTGGGTCTCAGGTGGCTTCAACTTATGGCTGAAAAAGGCAAGCAGGCAGTGGGACCCGTCCACTATCTACTCCAGTATGGCTCCGCAGGTGACATTGCTGGCATCGGTAGTAAGTCTCAGGGGGGGCGGTAGGGTCCTGGTAGGCTAGGGTGGTGGCTCTGGTGAGAACTGCCTTCATCTGCTCTAGTGCCCTCTGCTGCAGCATTCCCCACATCAGCGTCTTCTGTTTCCCATTCAGCACCTTGGTCAGGGGATACATGATGAGGGCGATGTCCAGCACGAATCTTCAGTAGTCGCTGACCATACCGAGGAACTCCTGCAGGGACTTGATTGCCTTTGGTGTAGGGAAGTTGTTTACCACCTCTACCTTGGAGGCCATGGGGCAGACGCCCGTCGAGGAGACCTCGTGTCCCAGGAAGTCTGCATTCTCTACGTCGAAGGAACACTTGTCAAATCCGATGATCAACCCGTTCTCCTGAAGGTATTTCAGCACGGCCCGGATGTGTCCCAAATGTTCTTCCAGGGACCTGGAGAAGATCAGTATATCGGCCACGCAGCAGATGCAGAAAGGTAGGTCCCCCAGAATGCTGTCCACCAGTTGTTGGAATGTGGCCCCGTCATTCCTGAGGCCAAAGGTGGAGTAGGAGAAGGTGTATGTTCCATGCAGCATGATGATAGCCATCTTTGGAACATCGTCAGGTTGTACTGCTACCTGAAAAATAAGATTTAAGTAGATCCATTTTAGTGAATATTTTGGTGCTGTGTACTCCTGTTAGGTCCTGCATGTTTGGCAGGGGATAATGGTCAGGTACTGTCACCAGGTTCAATCGATGATAGTCCCCACAGAGCTTCCAGGAACTGCCTGGCTTCTTAACTATGTGGAAGGGGAATGCCCATGGGCTTGATGCCTTCTTGCAAATACACATTCTGTCCATTTCTGTGAATGCTTGTTTAGTATCCTGGAGCTTCTTGGGTGGCAGGCGGCAAAACTTGGCATAATGTTAGTGGGCCATTGGTAGTGATATAGTAGAAGATGCTGTGCTTGGCGTGTGTTCCCGGCACCTAGTGTAGCTCCAGCTTAAAGATGTATGGGAATTCGTGCAGGAGGGCACTATATTTGGATGACGCAGCAGCACATAAAGCGGTCATTCCTGGGCTGGCGGCAAGTGGGTGGGAGTGGCAGGTTCTGGTATCTAGAAGGCGTAGAGCGAACCTGACATCCGTGATGATGAAGGGCCATTCGTACTTATGACCCAGAATGATTATTCTGCGGGTCTGGGTTCTGTAGCAGTGGATGGGGCTTCCATTTGTGGCTACTGGGGCAGCTGTGGCATTGGGCGGGTAGTTGCGGTCCTCTCTCGATGCTGGAAAGACCGACTGCATGGCACCCGTGTCTATCAGCATTCGGCACCCCAAGATTACGTTGTGGATGAAGAATCCCATTGGTTGGGATTTCCTGTTGTTTGCAGCCACTGCTGTTATGGGTGGCTGCCCTCTGTGTTTTTGAGAATGCACCTGGAGCTCTGCAATTTCTGGCATTTTTCATGAATTGCCAGTGGAAATAGCACCAGGCTGGATATTGTATGTGTATTCCCCTCCTTGACCTTCTCTTTTATCAGGCTGAAGGCTATGGGTGCTGCAGTGTGCTTGGAAGCCTTTTTGCCTCGTGGAGTTCATGCATGATGTTTGCCAATTTCTCCAATGGAAGTGTGTATGCCTCCATGATTTGCACCCTCACCTCCTGCGGAATATTTCTCGTGCTAGGTTGATCTCCCTTCTTTTGCCGAATTCGTTATGGTCCAGCAGCATCAGCAGACCTCGTAGGTTCTCCAAGGTGTCCTTGGGCAATGCACCCCCCAGTGTGCAGACGGAAACGGAGTGCCTGACCTCCCCAGGTTCCGCGACTCGCACACAGATAGAGAAGAATTTGTGTTTCTTAGCAGTCAATAAAATTATAATAACAAAGGACATAATGGACAGACACTGATGAATTATATATCAGTGGAAAGGCCAGGAAATTCTACATATAAACATATACATGTGATTTTTGCTGCTTAGCTAGATGAGATACAAGATTGTGATTAGTGGGTAACGAAAGTCTTGACACAGGTCTTTACAATCTAGATGAGATACAAGATCGTGATCAGTGGGTAAAGAAGGTCTTTACACGCTCCTCTTGCAAATGGAAATATTTTGGAATATTGGTAAAAGAAATTTACTTCATTTGTTATGTTTTCAATACACTTGATAACCCGATGTTTACTTATGGGTGGAAAATTTTATTTAGAAAGAAATTATTTTCTTTTGACTGAAGCACTCAGTATTTCTGTAGCTTATTGGTGAATCCAGGTAGAAATCTCACAGGTGAAAAAAAAATCACAGAAAAAGTCACAGGAAAAAAAAAAGTTACACAAACCTTTCCTAGATAGTGAACCCCAAGGGTAAATTTTAACTCAATATGTATCCATGAATCCACCTTTGCGGCGTATTATGTACAAGTCCCTTGGAGATAACTGTAAAAACATAAACAAAAGACGGTAAATATCAAAAAGATAATGGCCCCCAAGAGATATTGTGAATTTTCCCTGTGACTTTATTACCGGCCACCGTAAATTAATGTAACTATTTTCCTGTGACTTTTTTTCTGACTTCATTTCTGGCCACCTTATAGATAAATAGATTTCTTCAATTATTTAAATTCGGCATTGTTATTAAAAAAATTTTTTAGGAATATTTAGTACAACTTAAAAGACATTGTTTTAGGTCATGTGACAAAGATATTTTTAAAGTGTAAACATTTTCAAGACAAAATAACATAATACTTTTCTTGGCAGTATAATAATGACTTACCTTAGGGTTGTATAGAAGTTTTAGAAACATTATCTAGACGTTGAATTATTATTTACTGAATATTTTGCATTTGATGAAATATTAATGCCAGTATAATGAACATTATCCCAGTGTTGTTTAAAAAATGTTCTATTAATTAACTATGGTTTTGAGAACATAAAGAACTTTGTAAAGGTTTTAGCGAAGACATGAATTATCTTCATACTCAAACAGGACTAGGAAAATGCCCCTTTGACACAGAAATGGTTTCATTTGTTACGATTCAAAAAATTTTTAGTTGCCGACTCTAATTGTATTTGTTATGAAATTGATTAGATTTTTGATTGAATATAAATACAGGCTTCATTCAGTCTCGAATAAGAGCTCTCACGTATGAATGGAAGTATTTTAAAAAGTGAAGTATTACAGTCAAATTTTTTTCATAAATAATAATATGCAGGTATCATGAACACGACAAATGTCAAATATAGTAGACACAAAGCTAATGTTACTTCTCATCGTAAGGAAGTAGAAAATTCCCGGTTAAACGACATGTGAAACAATATAAAAATAGATATTCTTCCTTCTGGACCAGTCTCCTAAAATACAAGTGTAAAGAATTGTAATTATTATTCTTTCCGCTGGGAAAGGCAGCCTTTATGTAGCCTCTTTGTGACGACACAAAAGAAAAGTGAATGGTTAAGGCGAACGGTGTAGGTAGACCCCTGCTTGATTAGTTAACTTCGTTTCAAACGTTGGTGAGAAAGAAACAAACCAGTTCAGAGTCAGTAAGTTGAGACCGTCGTATACTATGACAAGAAAGAGAGAAAATCGAAGTGCAGTTGAGAAGTGCACAAGAATTATCTATTCGTGGGCTCTTTCAAATGAAAGAGGAAAGTGGTCTATCCCCATTTCTAGGCTTTTAAAGAGAATATTTCAAATAAATTTCGCAATAATAGATTCATTTTTAGTTTTCTGAAAAGAAAACTATTGTGCTGGCTTTTTCTGTCCTTTCTCAGTTTTTCTGCCCGCCCTCAAATCTTAAAAACTACTGAGGCTAGAGGGCTGCAAATTGGTATGTCGATCATCCACCATCCAATCATCTAACGTAATTGCAGCCCTCTAGCCTTAGTATTTTTTATTTTATTTAAGGTTCAAGTTAGCCACAATCGTGTGTCTGGCAACGATCTAGGGCAGGCCACCACCAGGCCGTGGTAATAAAGTTTCATGGGCCGTGGCTCATTACAGAGATCACCGATAGATAAATGTATTTTCGGTGGCCTTGATTATACGATGTACGTACAGAAAACTCGTTTGTGCTGGAGAAACTTCGGGGCCTTTTTTACTTGTTTATTCGTGTGTGTGTGTGATGCGGACGGACGAGTACCTGTATCTCTTTCTCATTCCTGGTATTCATTAAGCAAGTCAAGACAACTACCCAGGAAGAAAACAGACCAAAAGACAATTATTCTCGAGCTGTGATTGCGGCAGCTCTCTTTGTCCCCTGATGTTGAGAAGGCAATCAGCATAAGTGGTTCTCTTTTCATCATGGCACTTTCCAGCGGAAGCGTACCATTAGATTTCCAACTTCCCTCGCCTCCATGACTCAGAAAAGGAGATTATCCGTTTCAAAGTTGTCTTGAGCGGTGGCTGCTGACAAATGGATATCTTAATGCACTGAAGTTTGCGAATGCAAGAGAAAGAACCCTGAGAGAAACACTGGATTAAACATAATGCATCTTCTTTCACTGGTTTTGCTACTTAAAGGGATTTGCTCGT
>NC_061108.1:58714267-58769267 GCF_015104395.2 Macrobrachium nipponense | reverse complement strand
GATCGTTCCTAGGAAAGGAACGTAGTTAAACAGGCTTTCCACATCAAGCAAGGCGATGGCATCATCAGGCCCTTTGGCATGTAGAAGGCCTATGAATTCTACTGCTGGTTTCAGTGAGTACACCAGGAAAATAGTGGGTGCCTTAAAAAGAAAAACTGTACTTAACTTCACCACAGACCATAGCCAGCAGAAGACTTTGCCTTGACATTCATCACTGCCTGCAATATCAGACTAATGATGTAACCCAGTGAGGTTTGTGTACATATCTGCAATGTTGTGGCACTTTGTTTTGAGACAGTCTCCTTTACAGTAACTTGAAGTGCTACAGGGTTCTATTGCTGGCTCCTGTATATTTTCTTCTGATCCCCTTTAGTACATTAAATGTGTTAAAATTGGACATTTCAAGTTTGCCTTGAACCCCAATTGAGTATTTTAGTCTGTTTGTAATCACTGAAGTCTTACATTCTGTTCACTTGCATGTAGCGCCCCTTATGTCAGAGTGCTGTTGACTAGGTAAGCGGCGACATTGCCAGGATCTTGGCATTCTGGTACAAGCCTGTCACGGAGGATATCTTCAGGTATTGGAAGTGATTCTATTTCTGACCTGTACACATGTGATGTTGATCGTTTCTTGGAAAGGAATGGTCGTAAACAGGTTTTCCACATCAAGTGAGGCAATGTCATCATTAGGTCATTTGGCACGTAGAAGGTCAATTAATTCTACTGCTGATTTCAGTGAGTACGCCAGGAAAATAGTGGATGCCTTAAAAAGAAACTCTGTACTTAACTTCACCACAGAGCATAGCAAGCAGAAGATTTTGCCTTATCATTTATCATTGCCCGTGCTAGCGGACTGATGATTTAGCCCAGTGAGGTTTATATACATATCTGCAGTGTTGTGGTACTTTGTTTTAAGATTGTCAACTGCACAGTAACTTGTAGTGCCACTAGTCTCTATTGCTAGCTCCTGTATATTTTTTTCTGATCCCCTTTAGTGAATTATATGTATCAAAAATGGACATTTTAGATATGTCTTGAACCCCAATTATTTTAGTCTGTTTATAACCACTAAAGTCTTACATTCTATTCACTGGCATGTAGCCCCCTTATGTCAAAGTGCTGTTGACAAGGTAAGTTTAGAGCTATTCATTCACCTCCTAGCCACATCCGTGTAGTGGCGACATTCCCAGGATATTGGGACACTGATGCAAGATGCAGTATTAATTTGTAATTGAAATCATAATCCCTTACAACTCAGTCAACTAGCAAATCAGTTACAACTGGGTAACTCAATTTCCCTTGCTTTCTATACACTATCATGGCAAAACTCATGCATAATTGGCACCTGTTGACTGCAGCACACAACAAGTAAGTATTTTCATATTAGTATTTCATTTTATTGTAATTTTCAAGTGTTTGAAATCTGCGCCTCGTGCATCTTCGTGAGCACACGTTAGCCAGTCACTCTGTAACCTTGAGAAGCAGTTGCCACTCACATTTAACTGTCGTATGTCTATGTTGATTTGGCAAGTGTTCGGTAAATGCATTGATAAAAGATTTTATGACTTAACAAGTCAAGAAAGTGTACATTCCCATTGAAAGCTTATGATAACGGTCTCTCTAAAAAATCTTTTATGGCAACCCTAGCTGCAACTGGTCACTCACCCAGGAATACTACAAGAACTTACTATCTCATTCATCACTGAGAGTAGTCAAGTCACCTTTTAAGAGTTTAATTATTCTATGAATGTTTAATTAGTTTGCTTGATTTATATGGTTTGTCGTATACGTGATATTGTTATGATTCAATTATTTTAAAACTTTCTGTGGAGAAAGTAAAAAGTAAAGTAATGATGAAAAGTATATTCACATTCTTATGTCAACATTCCCTGAGTAATCCATGGCAAAGTGTGAAGTCTGGCATCCACGATGAAGGGCCCTCATCAGGCCTGAGTTCACTATTTGTATATTGTCTACTCGATCTTCACAGCACTTTGCCTAGATAGACAGTAACTTTGATAGTTCATGCTAATGTCAAATGAAACCCTTCCGCTTTCCCTTTCCCTTCACTAGCTAACAATCCAACTTCAAGGATGCTTATTTGCTTGGTGTTATTTAAACACGCCTGGTATTTTAATCCATTACTATTTCATGCAATGCTAATGCTCTAACATTTGCTAGAACAGTGTGAATTTCATGTGTGTAATTACATTGTATTTTGTGAATGTACATCACGAATCAACAACCTATTGTTTTATAACAGCTTTGTTGGTTGACTTATCAATAAACTCATTGATAGCTAGCCTTATTGAGTTTAGCCTTCATACCTAGATAGCCTGAGAATTCCTGTGAGAATTGTGTCATGCGTTGTGAGAGCCTTATTTTGCATCATATCTATTGTTCACTTTGCCAAGTGTTGTAGAGACTCACTCACTCTGCCATGACTCATGGTTTGCCATGAGTCCCCCCACCCCCATTGTCTAAGAATAAGCTGACGTTCTTTAGACCCCTGTTGAGTCGTTTGTTTGAATACTGTTACATTCTTTCAGGAACCAATTATCTAAGCATATTTGTGTGCCACAACTGAGTTTAGGTTGAAGATTGTTTCCTGAGTGACTTATCTGAGCACTTTCGAGTGCCAGCCATATTTTTTGGAACATCCCAACATTTTTTCAGGAATACCCATGTATAATGAGTGGCAGCCATATTCTTCAGAACACCCCTACATTCATTTAGGTTGAAGATTGTGTAGCGTGACTTATCCGAGCACTTGCAAGTCCCAGCCATATTTTTTGGAATACCCCTATATTTTTTCAGGAATACCCATGCAACAGTGAATGGCAGCCATATTCTTCAGAACACCCCTACATTCCTTTGGGAACACCTACTCATTGTTGAGTGCCCCTGAAGCTTTGTTGAACTTATGACTATGTCCTGCAGGACCTGTTTACACACTGTTGAGTGTCACCGTGTTTCGTTGAACATAACCTTATGTCTTGCATCTTGAGGGTGCCACCACACTTACCCAAGCAACCAAGCCCTGTTCCCAAGTGTCAGTGAGTGGCTCATTGCCTGGCTGCCTGTGTTCACAAGGAACTACACCTATACTCTGGGAGTACCGATTGCATTCAGAGAACAAAGCTTACCACTACAAGTGACACTTTTGTTGGCACTCCCCCCTCTACAGACTGATGCACGTAAAGTGTCACCATATGAATGCAGTTTTCGCTGGTACTCCACTGCGACTTGACCCTTTGTGTCATCCAGACTAGTTGCATAAGCACTGGACTTAGTGCCAAGTACATTCAGCAGACACTTATATTTCCCTATACTTGTGCCATCCAGTGACACTCCTTACTGGCTAATTTCCCGCATCCTCAAAAATAATAAACTTTTCCAGTTCACTGGAGTTGAAAGGAGTCTCCGGGGCAGCTCCCTTACTACATAGTTGGAAGCCCAGATAGAGAAGGCCCAACAAGAGAAGAGAAGAGTTCAGTAGGGGAAGGAGAAAGCTGAGAAAGTAATGAGAGAAGAAAGGGAGAGAGCCAAGAAAGCAGCAATGGAGAAGTAACACGAATTTGAGCTGGCAATGGCTCAGCTGAGGGTAGCTCTCACTGAGAGCTTGAGAAGTCCAATGAAACCTTGAACTCGCCATAGAAGGAATCTGCCATGGCAATCTAATGGCAACTGTCCAATACCAAGTGGATCAACCTGCTCCTGCCACCCCAATTGGATTTGCAAGAGATAAACACCTTCATTCAAACCTGCAGAGAGGATGAACCTAAAGAATGGCTAGACCACATTGAAAGGGTAATTGAAAACTACAACAGTACTGCCAACGATATATTACATATTTTAAGTAAGCACATGAATGGAAAAGGATACACAGCTCTCCATACTTTGTCCAGGGAGGATCAGGAAGATCTCACCACTGTCCAGCAAGCTCTAAACAAAGGCTACAAAATTGCCCTGGACTATTGAAGACAACATTGGCAGAAACTACCAAACATGTGGGACAGTCCTGGACTGATTATGGATATTACAAGATAAGAATTTGCTATGAGTAGCAAAATGTTCACTGAACTCACTGAACTCATACAACTGGAGGACTTCTTTCATTATGGCCCCCAGCCTGCTTGTCACTTGCGTCCTTATGTGAATGTTGCCGCTTAGGTTGATGAGTGTGGACTCATCACGCTCATCTAAACACCCATGGATGGAGAATTAACCTTCCTAGCTACACCTCTTCCACGTCACATCCAAAAACAGGCTCCCTTTAAAATCTCTTATTTGTCACTCCTCCAAGAATGACGGGCACAAAGCTGATCAGTGCTCCAACAAACATGGGAATAGCCACAGACCTACCTCGAATATGTCTGGCAAAACTACTCCTGCCAGGAACACACCCTCTGCTTCAGGGCCCCAAGCTCATCCTGCTAACACTCCTGCTGGAGCGGGACCCAAACAAGATTTCAGCCATGCAAATGGTCCAAAACACTCACCATTGCATGAGTGGTCACAAAATCAACACTCGGCCCTTCGGCAGAAGGCCCTATCAACGTGGCATCTTCTGACAGCCAAAACCAAGTATGCCAGGTCTGATATTTAGAAGATACTCCATCATACAAGAAGGCAAGAGTTCCCTAAGGGGCTGAAGTTGATGCCTATAAGCTCATAAACATCGAAAGTATTAATAGTGTCAAGTTATTTCTTCCCACAGTTCATCTGAGGATATCTAGGCCTCATACAGTTAGAACCTACATGTTAGCTGTTGGCAAACCTCTCCTGGGAGGTTACGACCTCCTACTAGGACAGGATTCCCTGACCTCAACAAACTCAAGACACCCTATGATGTCTAGTTGCAGATGATCTCCATCAGATATAGCACATACCTAGAGAAATACCCAAATCTCACTGCCAGTGCCACTTTAGTTCACTGGACAGTGCTATGCTCTGTCTTGTTTGAACATTGACCACCTCACAAAGCTAACCCCTGTGTTTGCCTCTGCCCTACTGCCAGTGCCAGCACACAATGCCATCTCCCTCTATGAGATCTAGGTTGTACCTCTCACTCATGACCAATGCCATTTGTGTTCCCTAAACAGTGCCAGGCTCCATCCTGCTCGTACATGAATTCAACTCTCAAACCAATCCCTGTGCCAGGCCCTAACGCAACCTTGCAACCCATGTCTGAATTGGTCATCGTGACCTGTAAGACTCCCATGCCAGCAACACCCCTTTCCTTGCTATCTCAGCCCTTAGAAGCAGAGACAATGATAGGATTCTCTTCCACACCTCAAGGGTTGCAAAGCTTAAGGATTTGCACTGGCGTTTGACAGATCTGGTTAACTCCACCCCTCTCCAGTTGTCACAGCAGCCGGAGAAGTTGGCACTCCTGTGCTCTCTTCAAACTTGGGCTCCCTGACTCCTAAGGTGCCATCAAATCATCAGGCCAGGAAAGACCAAAGGAAGAAAGGTCAATGGTGTCGGAAGCCCAGGTAGCCAACAAGAGCCACTGGTGCCAACCTGGCACAGTGGCCCCCAATTTTCCTAAGTAATTTGGCATTGTAATCTAGAGTTGGATGCCAAATCACAACCTATCTGTAACTCTTTGTAAAATGTATATCATTTTCTTTCCTGTCGTTTCATCTGGTATACCTTTTTCTGTTTCTACAGTTCTTCAGTAAAACTCTCATTGTACAACTCATTACTCACTCTGCTTGTGTGCAATGCAGAGTGCCAAATTCCAGATGCCTTGGCACTACTACTGCTAATACTGATAGTCGTGTGTGGTCTCTTATGATTACAGCTACCTGATGAGTCAGGTTTTCACATATACCAATGCATGATGCCTACTCCAAAGATAGCGATCAAGTCACTTCCTACCAGTCCCATTTTGCAACTTATAAGATTTCCCTTGTTTACATGACCTACCTTAGCTAGACTCTCCTTTGTATGCCCACTAACTACCTCCCTGAGTAACCAGATGAAGGTCGTCTGATTAAGTCAACCACAGCCCTTATGTCATTAGTGAATAGGTTTTGTATTGAATGATTCATGATTAGCTAAGATTAAATGTAAATCTTATAATTGAAGGCAATGTCTGCACTAATTGAAATCATAAACTGTAGTTTCACTTACATTTAATATAATTTACCCAAGCATTCACATCCAAAATGGGCATATAACTTCTTCCATAGGGAGTTGTTACAAACATCACTTTGTTCGTTTGTGCAAGCTTCTCCTTAATTTTACAACATACAGAAACAACTTAAAGTTTGAAGGAATAAAAATTGTTTATGACATGTCACAATGTCATAATGTTTTCAGAAACAGCTCCTTCATCCCCTTATTTTTCTCGCAAGCTTTGAGAAGCAAATAATAAAGACTCATACCCCAACAGTCATTTTGGTATTTTCCCATGAGCCTTAAGAAGGAAGTAATTAAAATTCACTTCCTAATGTCATCACATTTACCATATTGTCTAACGATTAGTGCCAAGTGATCAAATCCAGCTAGGATTTGATCTGTGACTTGCCTCGATGAGGTCGAGAAAGCTTTGAAATCTTCATATACTGAATTGCAGATAACAAGGTCATGTGCCCAGAGGATCGTTTCTTGCAGTGCAACACTGCCTTTTAATTTTTTTGCAGAACATGTTTAGGAGAGGAATGTTCCACTTGAGGCTAAAATCTTCCAAGAGGTTATATCTAATGTATTCATGACAACTTACAAAGATGGTAGATGAGAGAAGTGATCATTTGGGTGGATGGGGGCTAACCAATGGGGATGGACAGTCATTCGCCATGGGAAGTTGGCTGGCACTTGTGGTAGAGGGCAGGCCTGTGCCCAACCCCAGGTGAACCTATATCTTGAGACTTTTATATGAGGACTGAAATTCTCACCTATAAGCCACTTTATGTTCAATTTTGCATGGGAGTCTGTGACGATGAGGGGTCAGACCCCATGAGAGACTTGACTCTCTACTATTGTGCCTGGCTTCACCGATAAGCGTAGACTGTTAATCATAATGTGACATATCTTCTCAGATTTTGGGTGAGGTAATTTGCAATTGTTGGACTTCGGTCCAGCAAGAAAACAAGAAGTTCTTTTCTTTTTTTCTGCTTGCTTGCGTCCGCAGCCACCAAACCCTTCATGATCATTCTCATCATCATGCACAGTGGAGCGTTGAGTGGGTGGGGGAGAGATTGGGATGGGAGACTCACGAGGGCTGGTGATCTTCACTGAGGATCTATCTTCCACTGGCGGTGCTGGGGAGGGAGAGGAGGTTGGGAGTCCAATGGTCCCCTCCAAAAGGTCTATAGGTGATGTAGGTGCATCATCCGAGGGAGAGGAGGCAGTTCCCACTTGGGTGGATATGGCCATCTCAATGTTTTCTTAGTTTTTTAAAACATTTTCTGAGAGGGATTTTGCTGTTAGGAAGGCCTTTTTGCTCTATGGTACACTGCAAGTAGACTTAAATCAGCAGGCCACTTTGGAGGCAGATTGTTAGGGTCATCAGCTAGATTTCCACCGAGCAGGTCCTTAATGATATATGATATTTTCTTGTGAGAGGATATGTTTTTTTGCGGATCACTTCTAGAGAATGTTTTCTGGTATCAAGTCTGCATTTTGTGTATGCAACGTTAATTTCATCATCAGAGAAGGCTGCACTGACAGATTTATGGTGGACTCAGTGGCAGTACAGTCCGAATTGTTCTGTATAAAGTAAAGACAATTGTTCACTAGTACGGAACTTGTGTGAGAGGCACGAGTATAGGCAAGTACCAGGGTCACCTGCACGACTTTTGGAGGTCAGTCAGATATCATTTTTGTGATAAAGGGAAGGTTAAGCACTAATACATGCACTGCACTCTTTTACCCATTTCCCAGGACCAATAGGCTTTGAGTAGCTGTAATTTGAAAGGTTTCGAAGGCACTGATTGAAGCAGAACATAGATTAATATATCTGCAATTACACATCACCACCCGGCATATGCGCCAAATATTACATAAAGACTATTAACACATTGCCCTCTATAAAAGCTGTAATCGTCAAGGACAAAAACCCTATGTTTTATGTAAAAAATGCAAGAGGGACTTCCAACATATCAGTGCTACAATCTCAGTGATGAAAAAGTTATAATTCATTTCATTGTCAAATATCTGTGTTGATTATTAATGAATCACTTACTTAAGCATTCCTTTTGCTTATTGTATTCCAATTTTGCTTTACTTGTAATATCCTCGTATGCTACAGCAGTGGTGCTACAGCAGGTGGTGAGTGCCTGTTGTGTGGTCACCTCCAGGTCTAGGGTGCCACCTTCTTTGCCATTGACAATGCCATTTCTGGTAAAGTATTCCCAGACACAGTGTGAAGAGTACTCTACATTACCCATCTGTGGCAATCCCTTGCAAGCATCCTACTCCTGTTATACCTGATGATTCAACCCAGTGAGGTTTATGTACATATCTGCAGTGTTGTGGCTCTTTCGTTTGAAATTGTCACCTGTGCAGTAACTTGTAGTGCCATGGGGCTCTATTGCTAGCTCCTGTGTATTTTCTTCTGAATTATGTGTTAAAGTGGACATTTTAAATTTGCCTACATTCTCTTCACTAGCACTAGCCTCCCCCCCCCCCCCCGCCTCCCCCCCCTTATGTCAGAGTGCCGTTGACAAAGTAAGTTTACAGCCATCCATTCACCTCCCAGCCAGCCTATCGATAATAGATATATTCATATATATATATATATATATATATATATATATATATATATATATATATATATATAAGTCATATCACATTTCCGTGATTCATATACATATATCGAGCTACAATGTCCTTTAATATCTAATTCGCTCTACCTCGGAATTAATATATTTTCATACATGCTTAACCTGGATTTGAAAGGCTCCATGGGTTCGCGCCCGGGTCCAAGCAAGTTTATTATCGAGAAAAAATTCCCCTTCGGTTAAGCATATATGAAAATATATTAATTCCGAGGTAGAGCGAATTAGATATTAAAGGACACTGTAGCTCGATATATATATATATATATATATATACTATATATATATATATATATATATATATATTTTATTATATATATATATATATGTGATATATATATATTTATTTACATATATATATATATAATATATATATATATAGATATATATATATATATATGTGTGTGTGTGCGTGTGTGTGTGTGTGTTGTCGGGATCGGTCATTGTTTCCTTATTTCTTTTGTTCTCCAGTGTTGAGGCGAAGGTTATGTTGTTCATGGGCCAAGTGTTAGCGTTAGTCAGGTTCTGGGTCTCGTCACGCATCCTTGGCGGTAGACAGCAGAGAAGCAACTACAGTATCAGACGGGCATTGGTCTTGGCAGTAGCAGTTGGTGTGATAGGACAGCAAGAAGTCTTTTGGCTAAAAATAGGCTCTGATGGACTTCTTATTGTCAGCGAGAGGATAATAAAGACCTCTACGATTGGGTGTGTGGTGGACTTCTATAAGCAGCAAGAGGATTTGAGGCAGATGTAGACACTGCCTTCAGTCGGCAAATTCTTGTGTTGAGGATGTGTTCCTGTCATCATCTGGTTGCTAGTTATTGGTTGATTCGACCGACTTCGTTTGGCTATTTTTATCCTGTTGATAGTGAATGACTACTTCGACCATTTCTGTCGGTTGGTGTTGCTTTGGTGTGTAATGATCGCCATAATTACGATTTTTATTCTATTTGAACAATGATTTTATTTATTATTGATGTTGCTTTGTTGTGTAATGATCACAATAATTATTATGTTGCCTGATTTATATGTTGGTGTTGCTTTGGTATGTAATGATCACCGTAATCATTGAACATTAATTTATAATATTTAACTATTTCCTGTATTTGAGCAGAAATGTGTTTCTGGTATTGATGTATTTCATGTTTTCTGTCTAAAGTTCAATTATTATTAAATGCTGCTGTTCTGTTTGGCATTCATTAATATTTGTAAATGCCTGTGGGTTTGTTCTGCTGCTAATATATGTTTATTTGCCTTGCGTTTAACATTTAGGATGTTCTTTTGATCTGCTCTCTATAATTCATAATGATTAAGGTATTTACATGTGCTGTTTAAATATTTGTATGTGATGTTTAAGGTATTAATGTGTGTTGTTTGTCATTTTTATATGATGTTTAAGGTGTTTACATGTGATGCGTTGATTTATGCAATATAATGATGTTCATGGTCTTTATATTTGATTATCACTGTTTCTTGTGGTTTGATTATGGAATATGATGTTTAAAATATATTCATTTGATAATCATTTATGACTATCTTGATGTTGCACAAGAAACTTAGAACTTGTACTCACTGTATATATGTAGAATAAGATACCTTTCGGATTGGTTTTGTCTCTTCTCTGATACTAGTCCCGGTCCATCCAATCATTCCAATCCCATTTGATAGTTCAAAGTTAAGAACCTACAGAACCCAGGGTGAGATCATATATATATATATATATATATATATATATATATATATATATATATATACATAATATATATATATATATATATATATATATATATATATATATATATATATATACACGCTCCTCTATTTACGAACTTGGTATAAGCAAAGTCAATAAGTACAATACTGTGTATTTATGTTTATTCATACAAAAACACAATACAAGTAGTGTACTGTATTTAATAGAGTATTTTATTTATACGATTGATACATAAAACCTAACATTAAACAAATTATGATAATAGTAGATTAAAGTACAGTGTTCTTACCTTTGCAACTGGAGTAGTATGTTTGACGTGATGTATGGTGAGAGGGGAGAGGCGGTGTCGAGTATCAGGGGTGGCAGGTCGTCGACATCTTCTTTGGAAGGGATTTCTTCTGAATCAGTCTCTTCGGGAAGGCTTCCTTCAGCAATGATTTCTTCATCACTTCCCTCTTCATTTGGAGGAAGAAGTCAATGGAGGTTGGGAGACTCTAGAGGTTGAAGGTGCTGGTTTAAAGACTTTGTTCTAAGGAAGTTTGCATTGTTTTTCTTTTCTTTTCATCGCAACAACACTGCTTAATATTATTGATTCTCAAAAATAGTCAACGCCTTTTCAATAAGAAAAAACCCTTCGGTCATCAATTTTGTTTCAAATTTCTTGAAGGGAACAGGTTCTTCATGTTGTTTTATTTCTGCCAGTTCCATTAGATCCTCATCCGTCAACTCCTCTGAATGACTCAAAAAGCTTTTCAAAGTCAAGAATGTTAAGGATTCCCTTTGCCTCTTCTTGATTAAATCCTCTGAAGTCATTTACAAACGGTGGGCGTAAGGCTTCCATGCTTCATTCCTGTTTATATTACTTATCTCATGCCATGCAGCATCAATATTCTTTAAACACAATTATTGTAAAAGTTGCCCCCATTCCAGAAGTCAAGTAAGGTCATATCTAGGTCATTGGCCTCCTCTAATGCTTGGCCGTGTATACAGCGAGTGTAATATTTCTTGAAATTTGCTATTACGCTTTGATCCATTGGCTGAATAAGTGAAGTTGTGTTAGGGGGTAAATAAACAATTCTAACATCCTAGTGGAAATCATCTGAGTGGAGTGGGTGACCCGGTGCATTATCCAAAATTAAGAGAATCTTGAAAGGATATCATTCTCATGCCAGAACAGCTTGACTCCAGGAACAAAGTGATGAAAAAGTTAATCTTCAAATACAGCAAGAGTAAACCCGGCTTTACTATTGGACTTCCTGATTATGAGTTACGGAACTTTTTGTGATATTTTTCAGTACCCATGGATTTGCTGCACAATACACGAGGAGCAGTTCAGTTTCAAGTCTCCTGATTAGTTGCCACCCAGCAGCAAAGTGAGCCTATTCTTTGCAGTCTTAGATAACGGCATCGTCTTTTCCCCATGGTTGATGTACTGTTTTTCTGGAGTTTTGTTTTTCAGAAAATGCCTGTCTCGTCAGTATTAAAGGTTTGCTTAGGGATATCAATTATTTCCTTGAATATCTCGGGAAATTTTTCGATTGCTTTCTTGTTGGCTCTCACTGGCTCACCGGTAACTGACACGTGCTTGGAAGTTAGCGTGTTTTTTGAAATGATGAAAATCGTCCATGACGTGGAGCAAATGTTTCATCTTCAGTGCTTTTGCCAGCCTTAGCCTTCAAGTCATGAATGAGCATGAGGTAAGCGGTGCATATCTTTGTCTCAGATGTTCTATCCAGATACTTAACAAGTTTTTCATTATTTTACCACCCTCCCCCTTCTCTTACCTATAATTATTAACTGCATTGGAACAGCACTTTTTATGTGTTCCATAATTCTGTTTTGTTCTTAAAGATTGTTGAAATAGTCAATTGATTCATATCATATTAGCGTGCTGCCTCAACCACTCTTTCACCACTTTCTAATTTCTTTATTATTACCACTTCAGTTTCCGTTTAGATAACTAGCTGATTTTATCACTACCACTATCGTCGCTTGCTTTATCCTCGCCATTAGCAATGATAAATAACGGATGCACTAAACATTTCATGAAAAAAATGAAAAAATAATTCGGAGCACAAGAGATGATGTGTAACTGCCTATGCTCGGAAATCAAGGACAGCGTACTAGTGTATTGGCATCAGCTACGGTGTTGTTCGGCAGAAATTGACTAAGCCAAAACACACAATACAAAATTTTAACTCACGGGTGGGGGGAGGGGGCGGAGCGTTCCAAACAAATATCAATTTACAATTACAGTTGTTCGTATCCCTGAAAGTTCGTAAGTAGAAGAGCATCTCTCTCTCTCTTCTCTCTCTCTCTCTCAATCTCTCTCTCTCTCTCTCTTTTTTTATATATATATATATATATATATATATATATATATATACTATATATATGTATATACTATATATATATATATATATATATATATATATATATATATATATACATATATATATATATATATATATATAATATATATATATATAATATATATATATATATATATATAAATATATGGTGGTAGTCGGACTAAGTATGTATCAAAGGTACTATAGATACTCAACTCGAATTTTTTCCCCATAAGAGCTCGCTTACTACAAAAGCTACCAAGCGGTTCCAATCTAATGCCATCATCAAGGTCGAGGCAGTGACGTCACATGAAACGTCAGGACCTAGGCCAAAAATGTAAAAAAGATGCTTTCAAGATTTTCTCTTTATACCACGCATTCAGAATTTTCAATGTACATCATGCATTCTAGGATTGATCTTGATACCTTGCAACCAGCATTTTCTCTTAATGCCATCCATCCAAGATTTTCTATTTACACCATGAATGCTGGGTAATACTACAAATACTATACTGTCATATTTCTTATAAATTGCAACTGTGATATTCATTTTTAACAGGTATATTTTAGTAAATTCAAAATGTTGTCCACAAAAATAAAAGTTTGGCTACATAAGCCACAGCCAAAATATATCTTCCGAACACAGTACTTAAAACAAATGACGTGGAAATGTTGTGGAAAATCGTGTTCGGATTGGTTGGAATTTATGACGTCATGCTTTTTAATTTTGACTACAACTGCCAGTTGTCTACGGGTTATACGGCTAACTTGAGTATCTTTGTGTTCTCTGTAGTATCTTTGGTATGTATGTATGCATGTATGTAAATGCGTATGTTCACTTTAGACGGCGAAACTACTGGACCGAATTGAGCCAAAGTCAGGCCATATATGTAGATTTTATAGGGGATGGTTTTTCAGCGGGTTACATTTTGATCCGGATATCCGGCCATGTTAACTTTATTACTGTTATACATAGCGAAAAAAAGAAAGCATAATCCGAAAGAACTTTTCACGAGGATTCCAAATATGCTCGCACCTTTCTTATACGATGAAAAATAACGATGATATTACGGTGCCCGCCACCAAGCGCTAGCCTGCTGAGCCGGCTACTATTATTATATATATATAATATATATATATATATATATATATATATATATATATATATATATATATATATATATATATACATATATATATATATACATATGATATATATATATATATATAATATATATATATATAGATAATATGTTATATATACTATTTTGTATATATATATATACATATGTTATATTATATATATATATATATATATATATATATGTATATATAATATATCTATATATATATCTATACACACTACGCCTGCATGTGTTCCTAATTCGTATGCATCCGGGTATGTCTACATACACAGATTTATACATGGTAGTTTAGTGGTGTTTTCTATAATGCATAGAGTAATGAACTTCCTGGCAGTAGGAAAGCAGCATTCATCATGTAAAGACTTTGCTGAAATTAAAAGATTTCTTTGCGCACTATGAGGAAAGTATTTGTGTTGAGAATGCGTGTTCTACCATGCAATGAATACTTTGAACATGGGATAGGATTCTTGTACTAAATAATGGACGTCATGCTCTTAACAATTTTACTGCCCTTTAAAAAGATATTTCTGTTGAATCAATTTGTTAACTATTTAGAAGAGGATAATTTAGTAATTCGCGATTCAAAGGGCATTGTTTACATCATGCAAAAAAATAAAATGTCTTGATGATTATTCAGTCGCTTATATATCTATGGTAACAGAATTATTTTTTGCAAATTTAAGAGATGTAAAATTTTTGAAAGTTTGCACATTTTTGTTTAAATAGAAGAATTAATGCAAAAAAATTAAGTCTAAAACAAACGTTCTCTTTGTAGTCTGTAAAACTGTTGCAGTCAGCAAAACTGCATAAATCATAAGGTAACTTATAAAGAGAACAACAGTGTAGATATCTAAACTCTCAGAAACGGCCCATGAAACTCTCAGCCGCAGCTCATTAAAACCTTCAGCCACGGCCAAGTGGTGGCCAGTTATTGGCACCTAGAGCGGTGCCAGACGCATGATCATGGCCAACTTTAACCTTAAATAAGATCAAATCGACTAAAGCTGGAGGACTACAATTTGATACGTTTGATGATTGGCGGGTGGATGATCAACATACCAGATTGCAGGCCTCTAACCTCAGTAGTTTTTAAGATCTGAGCGCAGAGAGAAAAGGCGCTGAAGGACAACAGATAGCCATCTCAATCATTTTCTTTTACAGAAAACTAAAGCCGGCACGATCAATTGAGAAAAGTCCTAAAAATCTAAGTGTTTGTGTATAAAACAATATTTGTTCAGTAGCTAACATCATACGCTGAAAAAAGGCAGGTTCCATATTTTAAGGTTAAAAGTCACCCTTGGATTTTTGTCAGGAGGATAAAAGAAAAGTTATTGGATAACCCTTGTGAAAAGGAGAGAGAAAAATCCGTGTCCGTGTAGCATCCTTGAAAAATCGGATAACAGACACTTGTTTCGGAAAAAGGAATCAGACGGAATTGTCCATTTTTTCGGAAGCATTTTACTTCATACTTATTCTTTTTTATCACCGAACTTGCCTTATCCACAATTAAGAGCGTTGTTTCTTCTAGATTTTATGCAATAAATAGGGCTCCTTTTTCAGCTTGTTCATAGATTCATCAATATAAATTTGAAATATCAATGAGATGTACGAATGGACAAATATCGGATTGTTAGAAAAGACAGTCAAATAAAGCAAGAGAAGATTGTCAGGGATTTCGATTGATACATATATCCCCAGAAACTAACATGAGAAGGAGAAAATGGCAGAGAAGTGGACAAAGGAATAAGAAGAAAAATAAATACTTGATGGCCTTCACATCTGAAACGTCTAGAGAGGACGGAATATTAGATACCAAACGAAAAGATGAAGACGGTTTGCTACATAGTAAGATGTGGTGGGTAGAATTAGTCTGCCCCGTAATATTCTCATTCACTACACTTCGTTTTATCTCCTTTTCCCCATACCTGGACATAAGTCACTGATAAACTTTCAGTTCAACTTTCTCTTAGCAACCCAAAAATCAGTTGGAATCTGACATATCGACTGTCTCATAAACTTTGTTCTTGGGGTTTTAATTCGCTGAATAACCTCGGTTATCAAAAGATTTTTAATATGAAAGTCATACAGTTTTATACTAATGGCTTATGTGTCCCCAATGGCAATAATAATAATTAATAATAATAATAATAATAATAATAATAATAATAATAATAATCAACTAATAATAATAATAATCAACAGCCTGAGATTGG
This sequence comes from Macrobrachium nipponense, assembly GCF_015104395.2. NCBI lineage: Eukaryota > Metazoa > Arthropoda > Malacostraca > Decapoda > Palaemonidae > Macrobrachium > Macrobrachium nipponense. The sequence goes on along the minus strand of NC_061108.1, from coordinate 58,753,055 downwards.
AGCTACAGAAGCAAAAAGGAAGAAATGGACAAGAGAAGAAAATAAGGAAATATGGAGATGCTACATCAGAAGCAACCCGACGGAGAGAGGATATAGAAGAAGATTGGTCAACATCTGGAATGAGAGGAATAACACCCCCCAAACAGAGCAGAGGCCGGCAGACCAAGTAAGGAACATAAAAAAAAAGAACTGGCTCTCCCCAACAGAAAGAGAAGAACTAGAAAGGGAAATGTCACACGACAACGAATTACACGAAGACGAACTGAGAGACGATGCCACAGAAGACGACAGGGAGGATGAGGTATCAAACAACGACACACGAAGAAACACCGACGAAGTAACAGAGAGGACGGAATGGGTAGAAAAGATTAGACAATGGATGGAGCCAGATACAGAGAGAACAAAGATCCCCTCCATGAAAGCCCACAACACCAAGAAATTAAGGGAGAAAACAAGTGAGGTCAATTAAATAATGGGCATAATACACACCACCAGTATCACAGAAACAAATAACTTGGCATATGCAGGAGCAAGATTAGTAGCAGAACTGATGGGGATTCGAACACCAACACCACCAGCACAACCAACCCAACAGAAACCAAAACAGCAACCTCCTTGGAAAAGGCGCCTGGAAAAGCAAATCATGGTGATGAGATCTGACTTGAGTAAACTGAAAGAGATGGCAGAAAAAAGGCTAAGAAGCAAGAAAACAAGGGAGGAACTCAACGAGAAATACAAAGTACAAGAGAGGGGACTAAATAACACAATAGAAGATGTAAAACAGAGGCTTAAGGCCAAAGCACATAAGATCCAACGGTACATGAACTGGAATAAGGGATACCAACAGAACAAACTATTCGGAACCAACCAGAAAAGACTATATAGCCAACTAAGAGGGGAAGACAACCACCCAGAAATTCCTGAAGCCGAACCAAGTAAGAGTCTCTGGGAAAACATATGGAGCAATCCGGTATCACACAACAAACATGCAACATGGCTCTAGGAAGTCAAGGAAGAAGAAACAGGCAGAATAAAACAAAGATTCACAGAGATCACGACAGACACAGTCAGACACCAACTAAAGAAAATGCCAAACTGGAAAGCCCCAGGTCCCGATGAAGTCCATGGATACTGGCTCAAAAAATACCTGGGAATAATGGAAGGAGGGGATATAAAACACCAAGAGATGAAGGACACGATCAGGAAAGAATATATGCGATACTTAAGTCAAAACTCAACGCCGGAAATATAATAAAAGCCATAAACACATGGGCAGTGCCAGTAATCAGATACAGCGCAGGAATAGTGGAATGGACGAAGGCAGAACTCCGCAGCATAGATCAGAAAACCAGGAAACATATGACAATACACAAAGCACTACACCTAAGAGCAAATACGGACAGACTATACATAACACGAAAGGAAGGAGGGAGAGGACTACTAAGTATAGAGGACTGCGTCAACATCGAGAACAGAGCACTGGGGCAATATCTGAAAACCAGTGAAGGCGAGTGGCTAAAGAGTGCATGGGAAGAAGGACTAATAAAAGTAGACGAAGACCCAGAAATATACAGAGACAGGAGAATGACAGACAGAACAGAGGACTGGCACAACAAACCAATGCACGGACAATACATGAGACAGACTAAAGAACTAGCCAGCGATGACACATGGCAATGGCTACAGAGGGGAGAGCTCAAGAAGGAAACTGAAGTAATGATAACAGCGGCACAAGATCAGGCCCTAAGAACCAGATATGTTCAAAGAACGATAGACGGAAATAACATCTCTCCCATATGTAGGAAGTGCAATACGAAAAATGAAACCATAAACCACATAGCAAGCGAATGCCCAGCACTTGCACAGAACCAGTACAAAAAGAGGCATGATTCAGTGGCAAAAGCCCTCCACTGGAGCCTTTGCAAGAAACATCAGCTACCTTGCAGTAATAAGTGGTACGAGCACCAACCTGAGGGAGTGATAGAAAACGATCAGGCAAAGATCCTCTGGGACTATGGTATCAGAACGGATAGGGTGATACGTGCAAACAGACCAGACGTGACGTTGATTGACAAAGTCAAGAAGAAAGTATCACTCATTGATGTCGCAATACCATGGGACACCAGAGTTGAAGAGAAAGAGAGGGAAAAAATGGATAAGTATCAAGATCTGAAAATAGAAATAAGAAGGATATGGGATATGCCAGTGGAAATCGTACCCATAATCATAGGAGCACTAGGCACGATCCCAAAATCCCTGAAAAGGAATCTAGAAAAACTAGAGGCTGAAGTAGCTCCAGGACTCATGCAGAAGAGTGTGATCCTAGAAACGGCACACATAGTAAGAAAAGTGATGGACTCCTAAGGAGGCAGGATGCAACCCGGAACCCCACACTATAAATACCACCCAGTCGAATTGGAGGACTGTGATAGAGCAAAAAAATAATAATAATAATAATAATAATAATAATAATAATAATAATAATAATAATAATAATAATAATAATAATATACCATCAGAACGTAATAACCACTTTTGTGGGTGAGTGTTATATTATTATTATCATTATTTCTTGGAAGAAGACCCTCTTTTAAGCATACTCTGTTAAAAAGAATCTCTGGGTCTAGCGAATTAATTTTATGACAATTTTTCTATTCTTCTTATTAATTGCTTTTCTGGCTCAGCAATATTATTTAATAACCGGCCGATATTCATATTGGTATTTAATAGAAAGGACGGGAATGTTTCATTTTTATCTAAAAAAGCCACGGGCTCTGGTGGCTGGCATATCAGAGTCCGTGTTCGTTCAGGGTTCGTCAACGTGGTATACAGGATGGCTGGATGACTGGTCTAGTTCTAGTGGGTTTCGTCTCCTGTTATGCTAGTATAACTGGCCGTGGCCGGGCGCGGTTCATCATCAGGTATTCAGGCTGGTATTTTTTTTAGTTTTGTTGGTGCTTCTTTTGTTTCGACCTCCTCGCAGGTCATCATCGGGACAAGTCAGCAGAGGAACTGGAGAAGCAGGTGGTGATTTCTCATTGGCTGATCTGGTCACGGCGAAGTCTAGGATCCCACACTTGATGGTAGCAGTTCTTCTTGAGTGCGAGCATTCAGGTATTCATGGGGTTGGTCTCTGGAATTCCTGGCATCCTGCATACATTCCTGATCGGCTGGCACGTTCATGGGATTATTCGTGGCCATCGTCTGTGCAGCGATGGGGACAAGAAAAGTTTCTCGTATGATGTTCAAATTCGGCTTCTCCTTTCCAATATGCAGCACTTCCAGGAGGTGTAGGCTGCAGTATTCAGTTGTCCGGTCCATAATTTCGATATAAGGAATAGTATTGTTCCATTTAATTGTCTTGTTGCAGGCAGTCCTGGCATGATTATGAATAGCTCCTTCTCAGGCGTGACGAAATCCTTGTTGAAGATTGCATGGCAGTCATTCATACATATTTGCTGAGGCCTCCTCGGATGTGTAGCGGTAGACCACATTTGTCTTCTTTGAGGGATTCTGCAGGGTCACCGCTGGATTATTCCTCATCACCAGGCTGCTGGTCTTCTTGGTTTTGTAGAAGATAGAAAGGTTAATCTTCTTGCCGGGATTGGTGGGGCTGAGGTTTCCCTCAATGATATTCCCGAGGGCTTGTCCATCTTCCTTGTATCGTCAGTGGAAGTGCCCTTTGTACAAGTTCTTGATGGGCTCTGGGATGTCAGGGTGGGTTTTCTGTTGGCACCACTCTTCAACATTCTTCTTGACAGATTCCTCAACAGCACAATTGTAGTTCGGTTGTCTACGAAGACCTGGGCAATGCATTCTAGTTCACTGTGTGTGTATCATTCCAGGAGGAGCAGTGGGACCCATCTACAGCACCTCTCAATATTCCAGAAACTTCATTACCGACCCTATTGGACATATTTATGGCGAGAGTACCCTTCACTACCCACAGAGGAATCAGCTGATGTCCTGTCAGAAGGATGGTGATGCGATGGGCTCCTCATTGGGCATGCTCTTCACCAATTTCTACATGAAGACAGTTGAGGAGTCTTCGCACAGATACAAGACCTCCGTAAATATGCCAGATACATAGATGATATCTTTGTTCAAGTGGACGATGAGGATGAGGTGAAAGCCCTTCTCCACATGTTCCAGCAATATAGTGTGCTTAACTACACTGTTGAATAATGCACAAATGATCGGCTCCCTTCCTCGATGTCCTTGTTTCTAAGACTGAAGACAGCCTTCATACTTCAGTCTACACAAAGAAAAATAACCTTGGAAAGTACCACAATGGAGACAGCGAGTGCCCCGCCAAGTTTAAGAGCACCACAGTTAGGACCTTTATAAGGAGGGCCCTCTCCCACTGTTTGACATGGCAGGACACCCACCAAGAATTGGATAGAGCTTCACAGATGCTGGTGAACAACGGCTATGTAAACAAGCTCATCCCCCATGAAATCCGTACTCCCCTGGAGAAATCGTGTAATGGTAGTAAGAGCCCACAACCCCATCCCCAGGACACGATTAGGATTTTTTACAGGGCTTTTATGCATTCGCAGTATCGAGAAGAAGACTTCATAAAGAAAATCATCACAAAAAATCAAACACACTAAGAAGGGCAAGAGCATTGATCTCATAGTGTACTACAAGAACAAACGAACAAGAGACCTAATTATGCAAAATAATCCCTCCTCGCCTGCATGAGACCCTCTCAAGCAGACAAATGTGGTCGCTACCACTTCAAGTGGATATCCCGTTGTGTACATTGGCATGACCTCTGTGCGTCTCGCGAAGCAATCTTGCCATGCCCAGGAGGGCGCTATCAAGAGCCACACCTTAAATAGGTATAATCTAGACATATCTTATGATAGCATTATCCTAAATACGCAGATAATCGGGAGAGCATGACATGCGCCGCCTCCGACTGCTCGAGGCACTCCTCATCCAAAAGCACAAGCCTTCCTTAAACACCATATAAGAGGCTTTTCTTTTTCTAACAATCAAAAGAAGTAATACCACCACACCACAACAGGATAGTGACACCAACGATAACAACCCCAATGAAGAAAATCAGAATAATGCCAGCCGCAATGTCACTCAGCAGTCGGCCAGCAAGGATTCGGCCCCAGAGGCCAATCAAAATTGGACCCATGATGATGTCACGCAACCCCCGAGATTTGCCAGACTACAGCAAAGAACCATCAGGTCCTGAGACTGACTTGAAGCTGGCCTTAACAGTCAATGGGAGACCAGCTCTATGCACACAACCAACCAGATACAGGGCATTGAAGACACCCTGCTGAAGCCTTGAATATAAAGAAGACGAACTGCGCTATCTAATGCTATACAAAACCTTGGTGAGGCCGCAGCTTGAGTATCCCACAACATGCCCCAACATGCAAATCAACAATGATTAAAATGCAAGCTCTGCAAAACAAAAATATAAGAAAAACATTCAAGGAAGCCCCACCTTACTTCAACACCATGCAAAAACTTCACGTAAGGGCACAAATTGAAACCATAAACTGCAGGATATACAGATTGGCTAATAAAACGTGGGACAGGATGTCAGTAACTGATAGCAACACATTGGGAAGAAGCAGAGAACAAACAAACAGAGGATTGAGAGACCTTAGAACTTAGCTGAGGATGGGTCCCAAGATAGAAGGGGTACAACCAAACCCAATCTATAAAAGATAGAATGGGATCAGTCAAAAGAAAAATCAAATAACGAAGGAAAATCAATACAACTAAGATAACAAATATCATCGTAAGACAATAAAATGGCGATCTAACCACCAAAGCATTGACACCACCTCATCACTCATCCACCACCTCATCACTCACCCATCATCTGTAAAAAAAAATCACCATAACCAAAAAAAAAAAACCATAATCAACATAATGTCATTATACCCTACCATACCTCCTTTCCCAACCAGTCATACCATCCATTCTATTCTAAAAAGACATAGTAAAAGGGTCTGCCCCTCTCTGTAAACCTCTCCAGTCTTCCTTCAAACCTTTCCCCCTTCCCACCTTTTCCAAATTAATTCAACCTTTCCTATCCTAAATAAAGTAAGTAAAGTATCTACCATAGTCAATCACTCACCCTTCGCCAAAAGGATGTCTGGAGAACCAGACAAAGCGTAGTGATAAATAATTATGACTAGATTTACCTAGTATAAGTATTTCATTATAATCATAAAGAAATATGCATAACTCTACGGAATCAATCCCCCTCCCCCCCAATCTCATTTAACAGTAACGAGAAAGTCATTATAAGAAAGATAGAGAAAAACCTCTTCAAGATTATTGCCACTGAAGCAGCAATAACATTCAATAAAACCTGTATGAAAGAGGGTCTCTTACCAATAATAATAATAATAATAATAATAATAAATAATAATAAATAATAAATAATAATAATAATAATAATAATAAGAATAATATAATTATTAATTTTAAGTAATAATCATCTAATAATTATCATCATTATTATTAGTATTATTATTATTGTATGCTGGAAACAGACCTTCTTTCAAACATGTTTTATTGAAAATAATGGCAGAATTCACAGAACTTTATACTCAATTCTTTCAATTCTCCTTACGATTTGTCTTTCTGGCATGCTGGTATTACTAAGCAGCTGTCCAATATTCATTGTGCTGTTGGTCGTCAGCAGAATTTCGGGCTGGTGTTATCAAAGGCGACGGGGTATCAGGGACAGGCAGGAGGTCAGCAACAAGTATTCAGGTGTGTCTCGTAGATCGGGAACAGGCTGTAGTCAACAGAAAAGAACAATATTCAACCATGTAAGGACTGCTCATCATAAAAGAATCTGCCGCTGCGACATTGTCGGTAACTTCGAGTTCCTTGACCAAGCACCCAATCTACGTCATTTGTGAATCTTAGAAGTGCTGCACATCGAGAGGGAGAAGACCAGTATGAACATCACACAGGAGGTCTTCCTACTCCCCACCGCCGTCAGGAGAGCACCAGACAACGCCCCACAATGACCATTGCACCAGAGGGATCCTGAGAATGATTGAAGCGTTAGCTCTCATCCTGAGGGCATCCCTAGTAACCCTGAAGGTGATCTAAGCTCAGGCTCTCGCCCTGAGGACGACCTAATAGCACGCCATTCAATGGGACCTCCACCATCACCAAGAAGGATGAGGCTCCGCCCACGAATAGGACAGCCAATCAGAAGCAGCCCCCTGATGACATCACTTGTAATGCCACAGGTATTGCCCAATGAAAAGTGAGGTACCAGACTCCTCAAGCCACTCAAATCCAATAAATAGCGCGAATCCATCTGACACAGATGAACACTCCCATGCCAAACCTCATAGTACGACTACTGTGCAGCTTTTTGGACAACAGGAAAGCACAAATAAAGTTGGGTAGAATTACAGGGAGTGTGTTGGCACCAATACTTTTCAACTTTTATGCTGCAGGCGGTCATCATATTATATTTGCGAATGACCACACACAAATCACAACATACCCAAATAAAAGAAGTAAAAACATGCTAGCTCTAAAAACAGCGAGGGAAATAAATAAGATAAATAGGTACCAGAAGAAATGGAAAATAGCCACCAGCCAAGCAAACTTTCAACTACTGTCAGTGTCTATCCAAAAACCATCAGCCATAATTGTGGACGGCAGAAGAATTCCCTTCAAGAACTCCATCAAGGTCCTAGGAGTTACCTTCACCAGGACAGGATTGAAACACCATCTGCTGAACTGCATGAGAAGAGGGAAGGCATCAGCCAAGAAGATTAGAAGATTCAGTTCAGTGTCCACAGAAACACCTCTTATTGTACAAAGCACTGGTTAGACCACAGTTGGAGTACCCTTCAGCAATTCTAGCAACAACATGTAAAATCTCAATGATGCAATTACAATCCATCCAAAATAAAGTCATCAGGAAAACTTACAAAGAGTTACCACCATACTATAATACTATAAAAGAATTGCATGAAAGAGCAATGATGGAGAGCTTCAACTGCAGGATTCATGGGCTAGCCAATAAGACGTGGGACAGGATGGCTGAGGTGGACAATAACCTATTGGAAAGGAGCAGAATGCCAACTGAGAAAGCAAGAAGGAATACTTGTTGCAGACCCCCAGCCTCTCCCTGAAACCCCGTCACCTTTGATTACACAAACCACTTTCGCTGCGTAGATGGTTGTGAAGCTGCAGGATCAGCAGCCCTCTAGACCTCCTGAGCCGTGCCTTACGCTGCTGGACGTCACGGCCAATTTGATTTTCGTTGGCTGCAGGAGTATCTCGTTCGGCGGCGTTGTCTTCCATGAAGTTGTCGTGGTCGTTGGTGTCATTGTTGGTGGCAGGTCTTCTCATACTCATAGGGAGGAGAAATTGACTCTGTACTTGATCATGACCTCTATAGGCGCTCTACTAGCCTGTTTCAGTAGCACGGAAAAAGCTGTTATTTGGAAAATAGAGAAGAATCTCTACAAGTGTAATGCTCCTGAAGTAACCATCACTTTTAACAAAGTATATTATTATTATTATTATTATCAGTTTTATTCAGTCAATGAAACCTATTTGTATAGCGGAACAAGCCCACAGAAGCGAATGACTGGACATTCAACTTTCAAAAGACAATGGTGTTCATTAGGAAGAAGTATAGGGAAATATAGAAAAAAGATCTACCACTTAAAAAAGTAATAAATAGATATACATGAAAACGTATCATAATGCAAGGAGAATAGTATTAAAGTAGTAATGCATTGCATTTTTGCTAGAACTTCTGAAATTCCAATTGTTTGCCTCCCTCTGGGAGGCTGCACCACAGCCCAACGGTGTGAGGAATAAAGATCCTCTGGAACCGAGATGTTCGACCGCGAGGCATATTTACTGCAACTTGGTGCTGCTGTGCATCGAAACTGGTTGCTTTCGGTAGATAAAGGGGTTCAGAGATAAGCAGACTTATTTAGCAAAGTTCCATCTACCTGAAGAGGAGGATGGGGTCGGAGATCTGTACGAGATCTGCTAATCAAAAATTTTTTCGTTTTACTGGAGCTCAGACATAGTATATTTGACTTTACTACCCCCACAAGTGTTGCAGCATCAGGGTACTGAACAATCTTGCAGCCTTAAAACATAACAACCCTCTCCAAGATTCTGAAGTTTATAAATCAGAGCCTTGTGATTAATTAAATCTAAAGCAGTGCTAAATTCTATTTGAACTACGCACTTAAAACCCTTATCAAGGTTCCCTTACTCAGTGTATGCATATGGACTGTCAGCTAACAATCCTTTATATTTTACATACTTATACAATGGCTTAAAAGTAACATTTTCAGCAACTTTGGAAAGCGCAGGTCGAATACATATTATCCTGTCGTTACTACATTCTGCAGATATGCCACTCTTTGGAACAGGCACTGTACTACTAAGCTTGTGCTCATCCGTAAAGATACTACGTCGACATTAAAAATCTATAGAGTCTACTAACCTTGGGAGACAACACACTAGGAACTTTAACAAAAAAAAAACAAGGAAAGAAACCATCAGGATCTTCTCCACCCCAGATTATCCAGAATTTTCTCAACATACCTAGAGCGAAATGCACATTTTTTAAGAACTAGTTTAGGATGACAAGTATCAGAGAGTTCTTGGCTTTAAAAGCTCTATGAAGCAGTTCAGCTTTTTCCTTAGGGCCAGTAATTAATCTACCATCATATTAGTAGGGGTGGATTGGAAGACGAGCCTGACCTAAAGATAGATTACGGCAATTTGGTCCACCACAGATGAGGCAGAGTAATTCCTTCCAGTTTCCTCTTCACGGAATTATTGTAATTTCTCTTGACAGCATGGTAAGTCTATTTTTAGCACTGCAAAACTCAAGAAAATTGTGTAATTTTCATTTGAACGATTCCGTCTTCATGCATAGAACTTGGTCTGTTTGTCTTGGTAGTCTTGTCTACATGTATCATCAAACCATGGCTGGTCATTAGATTTGATGACCTGTCTAGGGACATATCTAATTAAAATAGCCATCAGCATTTCATTTAACTTCTTGGGATTAGGATCTACTGTAGCAAATGAAATTTTAAGTGCATGACAAGCCTCAATGTTTCGATCTCAATTGGCTCTGGATTTCAACCAGACCGGTTTTCCATTGGTAGAATTAGGAATATATTGATTGACAGATATGTCCATCTGAATGATGCAATGATCAGAAGTGTCTATATATTCACTGGACAAAATCGGAGGATATACAGAACTCAAGAGTAAAACACTAAAAAGTATTTCAGTATATTTGCATGATTTTTAGAATAGATTAATATAATCTACGAGAGAGAGAGAGAGAGAGAGAGAGAGAGAGAGAGAGAGAGAGAGAGAGAGAGAGAGCATTATTTGTATTAAGATACCTCAGAGAGGCCTGAAACCACGGTGCATCCTAATTATAATTAGGATCCACCATGACGTTCAATTGTTGTCTCTAATCTTCTGTAACTTTTGCACCCAGATACTTTGAATAACCACCGGCTATGAATTTAACATTATTCTTTAAGTCTGGGTACTCGTCTACTTACTTATTGACACCACTTCTTAACGACTGCTGTCCTCTGGTCTTGAACAAGACTAGACAGATTCGTAATTTGGCAACTAACGGTGTCGAATGGTTTGGTTTTGGTAAATTTCATAATTTCATTTTGACTAATGGGTAAGATTTTCAAATCATGCTAGTTTCTAATTTCCTTATCCGCGTTTCTCAAAATAGCCATATCTTCCTGGTAGACTTTTATTCCGCTCAGCTCTTAATTCTTAATGGTGATAATTATGACGGGCAGAGATACCGAGAAGTCCTTCTGTTTACTTATATAAATCAATATTTAGTGATGAGGTGTAATGTTATTGTTCATATTATGCTATTTCCATTCATGATCTTGGCCATGAGTGAAACAAATTTTAATTTTGAGGTTAGAAACTAACAATACAGCAAGAGCATGGGGGGAGAACTAAGGTTTCAAAACACCACTTGACACAGGAAAAAGTACATTTCGTGAATATCACGACGATTCATTGATTCCAGAATGTGTAGCGATATAGTGGCATTAAGCCTTAGTGTTCACTGGTTAGTTACAGTAGCATTGAAATTCTGGTTAACTGTGGATATGAGTATGTCTAATGTTAGGCGGACTTTTCGTAAGACTAAATATCTGTAAAATATGAATGTGAAATTACATGATTGGCTTCAGCAAAAATCGCCAGTAATCATGAAAATTATTCAGTAACTGTAATATATTTCAAATAATGATAATTTTTAGCATCGAGTTTGTTCACGTTACGAACCGAGAGAGGTCCGCTTCAGGTTCGATATGAAATAAACAAAACAAGAGAGTTCAACACCAACAGTTGAAACTGGGGATACGAATATAGAAAGAAACACTAACACAACAAAGGTTTATTTACAAGCTTACTAACAAAGATATATGCAGAATGGTGTCTCCTATTTCCATAAAAAAGGTAAAATCTTACACTGCATGAACTGGGTGAACAGTGAGGTAATGAAAGTACTTGCCGACCAGTTTTGCAGCTCGAAGCGATGGCTTCACAAAAGGAGAACTCTAATCGTAGACGCCTTCTTGCCTCTGTATTGCAGAAAATAATGTCTACTCTTGATGCTTGAAGGGCAGGAACTCCCCAAAACCTCTAGCAGAACGTTTCTTCTCTGAAGTCTTGTTCAACATCGAAATACCTTGGTCGTCCACTCCTGAAGACGACTTGACCAGAATCCGATCAAACTCACGAGCGCCTTTTTCTCTCTGATCCTTCATCCTTCTTCTTCTCTTATCTCACTCTGAAGATCTCTGCTGCTGATCTCTCACTGATAATCTGATCTGTGGCTCTTACTGATGATCTCTTACTCTGTGACTAACTGATGATCTCTCTCTCTCTCTGCGACTAACCGATGATCTCTCCTTTCTCCTACTTCGTCCGTCGTATTTATATGGCATTCTGGGGGCGGAGCCTACGGTGAACTTCACAGACTCCCGAGATTACCAGAACGATTGAGAAGTTTCTCGACGAAGTATTGCATCAGAAGTCGCGGCGTTTCTCACGACACTTCAGCGCCTGTTGCGTTCCACAACACTCCTGCCGATTCTAGAACCATCATGAGAACAGGCACCTCCAACACCTACGCAAATGCCTCCTTGCTGCCGAACTTCTCGAAAATACGTTTTCCTTTCCTTTATCTTACTTTACTATAAAGCAATTTCCATTACAGTTCAGTATCTTATTTTTATATATGTTAAACATGGAAAATGACTTAGAATAATCGAAAATAATTAGAATACAAGATTAAGAGTTCACTTTGCTATAAGACCTATTTGGCATCATATATATGTCGTGACAAAGAACCTCTTCTTTTTATATATTAATTTTACACAAGTTTGAAGAAAAGTTTTGTCCTGAAAGCAGCAATTTTGCTTCCAAGTTTTTAATCCTCTTGCATTTTTGTTGTCAAGAAAGCACTACTCCAGGCCAGATTGGAAATCCACCTAATTTTGTAGTGATCATAGTTTCGCTATTCGGTCAAGAGCCCCGTGTTGGGAATCACTGCTTAATGTATAAATATAAATGGCCTCATCTTTAATAAGCCCAGTGGCTGGCTCTATTCTATTTCACTCTTAGAAAAATATAATAATCATATCAGTTTTCTTTACGAGTAATGACTTTGATGCTTGTCCCAGAACCGGAGAAATAGAGATCATATATATATATATATATATATATATATATATATATATATATATATATAATATATATATATATATATATATATATATATATAATATATATATATATATAAATATATATATATATATATATATATATATATAGATATATGTATATAAATATATATATATATATTAGATATATATATATATATATATATATAATATATATTTTACACGTTTATGTATGTATGTTCATGGGACATTAGGGCAGGGGGTAAGGATTTTATATAGCATATGTAATGTATAAGTGTATATATATGTTTATATATCTGTATATATATATAAATATCTATTATAATATATTATATAATAACAAATAAAATAAATTACTATAATATTAATAGTTAAATATTTTTAAATATATATATATGTATATATATTATATATATATATATATATATATATATATATATATATAGATATATATGATATATATATATATATATATTTACACTTTATGTGTAGTATATGGGAGGGGAGAGCGTATATTTTAATATATATATAGTATATGTATATATATGTATATAAAGGATGTATAATATATATATACATATATATTTATAGATATAATATATATAGATATTAAATATAAATAAATATATATATATATATATATGAAAATAAATAAATAACTATATATAAATATATATTATATATCTATATAAATATAATTATTATTAAATATATATATAATATAAATATATATATAGGTATATATATATATTATATATAGGAATATATATATAGATATATATCATATATTAATATATATATATATATAATATATATATATATATATATATATATATATTATATATATATAATATATATGTGTGTGTGTATATATTATTATTATATTTGTATTTATTAATATTATGGTATTTTATATATATATTTCTGTAATATATATATATATTCATAATGTGAAGATGTTAATGTCTACTTTTGCGCTGCTTTTCAGTATTTTGAATGTCTCAATTACTTGTCCTTGCAATCGTCGTGTTTCTATGTCATACATGTTCAGGCTCTCTGGTTGTCTTTGGTAACCTATTTGATTGATGGATGGAAATAACTTTGTGGCTCTTGCTTGTACTCCATCAGGTCTATTTATGTCCTTTCTTAATGTTAGTGACCAAAACTGTATTGCGTATTCAAGATATGGTCTAGCTATTGATGAGTAGAGCTGCAGCACCGTTTCGTTATTTCTGTATCTGAACTGCCTCTTTTTGTACCCCACTAGCTTCTATGCCTTCTTTTCAGCCTTTATGCATTGTTTTGTTGATTTTAAGTCCTTAGTAATAACATCCAAGGTCCTCACTACAAGGTCTACACTATTTATGTCATTCCCAGGCAGTATGTAGTTGGCATGAGGGTTGTTTGTTTCTATTCGTAACACTACATTTATCCAGGTTAACAGGCATTTGCCATATTTTTTAACCCTCTCATTTCTTAAATTTTCGACTGTATCTGAGTCTGCTGCATTTACACCTAGTTTGGTGTCATCTGCAAATTTTGCTATCCTGGTAGTTAAGACTACATCAATGTCATTAATATAAATAAAAAACAAAAGCCGGCCAAGGACAGATACCTGAGTAACTCCACTTGTTACATCTGCCTATTCTGATTCTTCACTATTTATTAAGACTCTGCTTTCTGTTAGTTAGCCAGTCTTCGATCCAGTCTGCTGTTTCTCCTACAATTCCTAAAGCTCTAACTTTTGTCATTAGTTTTTTTGTGTGGAACTTTGTCAAAGGCCCTTTGGAAATCTAAGTAGAGTAGTATATCTATTGCTCTACTATTGTTATGGAAAAACGCCGTGGTGGCTATTTAACATCAAGTTGTTTCTATCAATGAGAGAGAGAGAGAGAGAGAGAGAGAGAGAGATTATAATTCTGAACATTGTTACTTTTTTTTCCAATGCCTGTAGCTCACAAAGAAGTAGCAGGGGACGTTTCTTTGGCAAATATAAGCATTAAATACACGCATTAAAAACAAATTATATAATTTTGTTTTCAGTGTTTCTATCAATATTTTGATGGAGGGCAGTGGGTAGGCTACACATTATCAAAATTTAATCATAGCTTTCAGATTAACACATTAATCTATCCATGAATGGGGGGGGGGCACGTGACTAGGTGCCGCCCACCCTTAAATCCGCCACTGCCTTACATAGGCCTAGAAAGCCTGTCCGCACCCTTTAAAGGAAATATTTTATTACACCGTAATGCAATGTTCTTATCATTATCAATTTAGATTTTACTAAACTGTATTCACAATGTTTTTATGACATTAGCACCTAAGAGAAGATGCTGACAATTTTACTTATTGATTACGAAAGGTCGAAATCGAATTATTTTATATTATTATAAACTAAAGGGATTTGAGGTACGAAACTAAAACACAATCGGTATCAAACTATAGTTTGCATAGGCTAGTTAAGTTACTGATAAATTTCCGCAGTATAAACCTTACGTGGAGAGGAAACCAAATTCCTGGCCAACAAAATAATGAAATATGAACTTAAATCTATAATTTATGTAGATTAAAACAATACTATTTTTCAGAGTACATGCCGAGTATAAAATCAACGTCAGAGATATAGAGAGAGAGAGAGAGAGAGAGAGAGAGAGAGAGAGAGAGAGAGAGAGAGAGAGAGAGAGAGAGTAAACCTAAGATAAGTTATTGCTATTTTCTTTCCAGTTTTGCCAAGCATACATTAGCCTTCGTAGTCAGTCATGGGTTTTACAGTCTTAAGAACTGCTCCTCTCGCTTTTCTGTGGAAGTATTATTAGCACAACGAATGAATATCAATTTAGTAATGTTAATTATAACAGTAATAAAGTTTTCATTAGATTCAATGCATAATTTAAACAGACAACGGCCGCAGCAGTGAATAAGCGTGACCTTTACCGCTTAATCTTCATTATCTGTAATACTAAGAAAAACGGCACCATATGTTTATACCAATAGAATTTCGAAAAGAGTACTTTCTAAGTTTTTTTATTATGTAATAATCCAACGTCTATACTATATCGGCACACAAGCTATAAATACTGAGTCTACTCACAAACGAGTCTGCGCTGTTGATTGTCGGGAGGGGATGGAGACAAAGTTGTCGGAAATTATCTAAAATTCATTTCGAAGTTAATGGAAGCTAATTTTATCTCCAATATCCATGATTAAGTTTCGTATTTTAACTGAGTTTTCCTAAAAAAGTAGTTCTGTTATTATTTGTACGTTTGAGAGAGGGAGAGATGGGGGAGGGGGGGGTTAATGCTGTGCCTTTCCAGGGAAACGATGTGCAAAAACTATATAAACTCGTTAATGAATCCGTTACTGTGATTGCCCTTCGATCCACATAATTATGTTCTAGATTTATCAGAAATTCAGCAGCTACATTGTCATTATGGCATTATACTATCCCATGCAAACTGTAGCTCAATGTCTTATGAGTTTTGCTTCGGGGTATTTGTTTCTGTTCAGGCCATATTTGCTACAAAACCAAGTGGTAATGAAAAGGCTTTATTTAAAAACGACATTGTCCTTGACCTCGACCTTTGTGATAACCATGTTAAACTCTTCTCGGCCTCCTCTCAGAGTTCAGTTTCTCTATATAATTTACTTTATGGTCCAAATGATACACTGTGAAAAAATAGTGACGGGAACATCGCATATAGAACTTGTTATTTACCTAACCAGGGGTGAGGGATGTGGCTTCTCGTTATCTGGAAAATAACTTCAGCGTTTCCACCCTGACCAGGTTTCAAACCAATGCCTTTCAAGGTTAGTTAGTCAGGGTGACGGTGACGTTCTATCCTCAGTCTGAATAATTATGACACCTTCGATGCAGAGGGAACAAATATCACCACCATTTTCTTAACTATTTATTTTTACATTTTAGTCTTCACTCTCTGGAGACTTCAGTGTTCGAGTTTCTTTAAAATGTTGTCTCAAAGCTATGATGTAGGAGCCTTACTAATGAACATCCTGAAGTTATTTCTTCTAAGAGTGTTTTGAAGAGAAAGAGAGTTCATTTCTGATGCCATTTTCTATTTGTGAGAAACTGAGCCTGGTCTGGGTCAAGATGCGACTGCAGATTCCTAAGTCACAGTTGGGGCTTACTCATCAAGTGGTAACTTCATTTTCATTGACCGTTGGCCAAGCTTTTGAATCTCAGAAGAGGATTTGGTGATTTAGATGCATAACAGTCATTTACTGAAGACATCAACCGCCTTTACCATTTTCCAGACGACGTGAGCGAACTATGATGTCTTTTTTTACTTATATTAAGTAATCACAATAATTTAGTCTCGTCAGATGTTAGTTGGACGTGCGAACGGGAAATATACTCACTGGTTTTTCCATCTGCCCTCCTAAATGTTTCACTAGCCTAATTGCCTTCATTCAAGCTCACCTGCTTTGTTTTTAAGAGTCGCTAATCATTGATTCCCCTGCTCCATGTACTCCAACATTTCTAAGCTCATCTTTCGCGAGAACTTGAGCAAGCCACACCACGTAAGTAACGGAGAAAAGCACAATGATAGATCTGATGTATGCCTTTGTGAAATTTACTTATCATTTACTATAAGTAATGTCTCAAGTCAACACCCATCTCCTGCGTAGACAGGTGACAAGAATGTTCGGGAGTTCATAGAGAGTCTGTAGATGCAAGGCTGCAACGTCAGAGTCCGGTGCACTATTGACTCATCTTACGGTCGAGCAATTCTTGCAGGGTTCTGAGAGTATGGTCTCTCTCTCTCTCTCTCTCTCTCTCTCTCTCTCTCTCTCTCTCTTCTCTCTCTATCTCTCTCTCTCTCGCTCTCTCTCGTCTTTCCTGTCTCTCCGTCGAGAGCCTCCTGCGGGCGCCTCCCATCCCAATCATCCCTCCTCTCATCCCCTACGAACGTTCAGATGGCTCCTCTATCTTCTTTTTTCTGCTAGAAACTCTCTCTCTCTCTCTCTCTCTCTCTCGTCTTTGTTTAAGTGTGATAAGTTTTTTTATTGCAACCGTCCCATCTTCAGAGTTTAACGGGAAATTGTAGTTCGAAAAATACTTGACCTTTAAGTACACTGGAATGAATTTTTAATGCAAAAATAGAATCATAGAAGAGACCTAAATTCTGCCTTGTGAGGACATTTGTACCGGGTAATATTTCTGGACGGTACATCACCAAACACATGTTACTAATATTAGAGTATTTGTTATTTTCACTGTGAGTTGAAGGATCATGTCACTCTTTTCCCACCAGATGTGTTGTTTCCAACACAATTCCAACCACATGAGAAAGAAACAACATAATTCGCAACCATTTTTGTTCTAAAATATTTAAGTAAATGGAATCCACGAAAAAGGTGGGTTCAATTATAGATCCTAATAGTCTAGATCAAAATTGGAAACAACGGGCCTGTTACAGTAGGTGTCGCCTGTTGAACATCTCACCTTGCAGCACATCCGGATAATACTAAGGCTGTCTCGGTATAATCATGCTACCGACTTCTTGATAACTGCAAAACTGTGATAGTAAAAGTGCTTTTATCGGTGTCTGAGAACTTAAAATACTATATATACTCCCTCCCCTATAAATACATAAACGGATAAATAGTTAAATGAATACGTAAATAAATAAAATTTATGTATCAATAAAATCAAGATTAAACGAATAATCATTAATAAATGTATAACTGAATGAAAGAAATATTTAGCATAGACCATATTCCGCTGAACAAATATGAGCCACATTTTCAGCGTGGGCCTGTCTCTGTCTGTCTGCCTGCCTGTTTGTCTATCTATGTTTGTCTGTCTCTCATTTTCGATAGAAAGATACCAGGAGTCCCTCAACCTTAATCCTCTTTTTCTTTGGAAAGTGCTAAGAGAAACAAATTGCAAAGAAAATGCCACTATTATACATAAAATTGAAATCTTCATAGAAAATTTGCTTTCTTTGTATGTGTCCACAGTAAAATTATGCGATCACTGTGTTCTTTGGCTCACCTGTTATAAATGAATAATAGGATGTTAAGGAAGCGTTCTATATGTGGGGGATTACAGTAAGGAAAAATCTGTGAATAGAAAACGAGGTTCACATTGTAGGTAAGAGTTACGAATACAAGAAAGGAATCCTCAAAATTAGGTGAGGATTCCTCGAACGAACAGCAATAGCACATTCACGAAAGTCCATTAGAGTTGCGCTAAGTTACCCAAGGCTTTAAACGTGATGATTGCTATTGCGTATTCAGTGGAGTTTTAAAAGCCGTTACATATTGCAAGCAAAATATAAAACAACAAGTTTACTTTATAATGATCAAAGCAACCTCTAAAATTACATTTAAATTACCCTAAATTTCGTGTGATGCCGATTTCCACCCAGGGCAACGATCTTGCCTCACAACTTCGACTCTGTCGGTCAGTGAGGACTGGATTCCGAGTTACTTCCTACGAAACCAATATATAAACTTCCGTCTCTTTCTTGCTAACCTTGATGAGTGCTTTCTTTATTGTTACATGAATCTTGAAATGACGGCTAAATGATACATATTACCAATAAGTACTTTATAACACAAAAGACAGCTGTGTACAAAAACGCGCACGAGTCACAACCAATACACTAAAATGTATGATTAAAGTATAACAGTCCTAGAAATACGAAATTCGCCAGGTAAATTTTCCCTAAATTTTAACTCAAGTCTGTGTGCGCAGCTAAATTGTCAGATTCGTTCTCTACCCTGATATATTTATTTCATGCCTCGTATGGGGTTAAAAATATTTTGGCTTTTGGCTGTCAAAATACGTAATGTCATTCTTGCATTTTTCACTACAAAAAGGAAATGTTTAGACATTACATTTCCTCTTCGGTGGTGTCATGATTTCAGTATTCAACTCCCCCGGGACTTGCTAAGGGTATATAGTTGGTGCGATTCAATTTTGTCGTGAATCTCTTAAATTACGATGCGTTTGGGAATGGCATTTGAGGTTTGGGGCGTTGGGCACCGAGGAGCGTAAATGATCGTTTATCAGTTTTAATTACAATATGGAGAACACGAGACAGACAATGGATAGAGGACGCACGCGTAAAACTTAGTAGGTTAGATGATTTAGGAAATCTATATGAAAAAGAAGGATTTTAGATTCTTAAAGTAGAGTACATAAAAAAGAATGAAAAAAAAAGTTGTCCTCGTTTTCTTGCTTCTTCTCAGGCTGAGGACGCTGGCAATTACCCTGATCTGATAGCTAGTTGGAATTTAATTGCAAGATGAGACGTGTAAGAAGGAACCAAGCAGCTTTGCATAGACATTCCGTAGGCAGGGTTGCTTGGAGATACGTTAATATTACATCAATACGAGCGAGGGATGTGAATTCCCCTCTGTTTGGATTACATTTTTAATTAATCGCTCTCTCTCTCTCTCCCTCCCTCTCTCTCTCTCTCTCTCTCTCTCTCTCTCTCTCTCTCTCTCTCCGCAACTTCGGCTGTCTTTGTCATGAATGCAGCTATTTTTTCCTTTTCTCTTGTAGGTGCGTGCAAAACTCTTTGGAATACTCAGCGTTCGTACAATATTTAGCGCAAGCGTTGATTCCCTTCTTTCTCACTTTATTGAAAGATTTTAGAGGGACATAAAAAACAAATTCTTTTCCGAAATTCGACTTATTCTTTGAGATCCAAAATCAATCCTTCTTATATGAATGGCCTTAAACATGATTAGTGAAAAGACGCCAGCTGTACACACAAACTTATACGACTATATAAAGTCACTCACATTCATACATACATGCTCACGCACACACACACACACACACACACACAAACACACATATATATATATATATATATATATATATTATATATATATATATATATGTGTGTATATATATATATATATATATATATATATAAAATACATATTATATATATATATATATATATATATATATATAATACATATATATATATACATATATATATAATACATATATATATATATATATATATATATATATATATATATGTATGTATATAGTCAAAAGTGTGTTTCATCGCAGTGCACTGGAATCTCATATTCCATCTATAATAAATCAAAAAATATTTTGGAATCTTGTTGTAAAGACGAAAAGAGTGAGTTTACCGAGACTTTCGCCTGCCTGGTAATGTGCCATCACCTTCCTGACTTTGTCAGTCATTGAATTATGTGCCGTACTAACGGTAAAAGTGTATTTCAAACTCCAAGGAATAGTTGTTCCGCTTTTAACCAAGCAAGCATGTTATACAGTTTATTTCGTAGTTATATTCACTAATGAAAATGTTATTTTTACAGGACATCGCGAGTTTACCGTAGATTGGGTTTAAAAGGGGGTAGCATATTCGATATGATTGTGATAACATTCATTTTATAAAAAAAATAATAGCAATTCGGTCGTAGACTTTTGTAAAATATAATAAAAATGATACCAATCAATTATCTTCTCTGATTTAAAATGTATTTTCTTGGGTTGGGAAACCTGCCGGATTCTTCCAGCGCAGCGCTAAGGCAACGATCATTACCTGCAGCAGGATGATTAATTTAGGCCTCTTCGCCTCTGCAGTCTGCTTTGGCGGAACTCAGACATCAGTGTGGAAAAGGTTGCCACAAATGTGCTTTTGTGGCGGAGCCTCTATCTTAATAAGTTGACACAGGCTGGCCTGACGATAGGCAATCCAGCCAGTTAGAAAACAGTTGCCGTCTTCCGGGCATATCATGAATACCAAACACCACAGGTCTAGTTCTCTTTTGTTTTCCTTTTCAGCAGTTGTCGGTTTGTTGTTTTGTGGATTTTAAAGAGTCTAATATCACCCTTCGTGTTCTCTCCAAGTACAACGAATATGAGATCAATAAAAGGGGCAGGTCTTGCCGGAACTCAAATTGCCAAATTGCTACTATATACATTTGCTCATATGTAAAAGCTGACAGTTGTCTTGTTGTTAGTTGAGGTTTCAAGATTTGTTTAAACATATAAAAAGATTTTAATTAGGGTAATGTCTTCATATTATCAACCGATCATGTCAATATTTTCTCAGGTACTTTTTGCCTTATTATTGACCATCGCAGCGCTTCCAGACCCTCAAGTATTGTTGTCATTTTCAGTAAAAAAAGTTTTGTAAAGGCAAGAACTTTTTTAACCCTCCCGATGAAGAATGCAATAATGGGAGAGCTTCTCCAGTGCGCGGTTGTCCTCCAAGAATGTCATTTAAAAGGAGACCTGTTCTATAAGAATGCGACTGTGGCTCAGTCTGAAAAATGAAGAAATGTGTAAACCAGCTGAAACAGTGTTGGTTTGAGTGACCGGAAACTGACCGAAAATACATAAGAAGAATGAAATTAAAACTGATGGTCCTGGAACGACACCTGCAGAACTGTGGCACTAAAAACATTCATGTCGTCTTCTCCGTATGATAACAATAACCTACCTATAATATATGTGTGTATAATATATTATATATATATATATATATATATAGATATATATATATAAATATATATATAAATATATATATAATATATATATATGATATATGTGTTTTTATATATGTATTCTATATTGAAGCAGGCAAAGAAGAGGAGTGTTGTTTATGTTGGTCCACTCATTTCCTCATTCTGAATGTTTCTTTTTTTTCTTCTAATCACGGTTTCATTCTCATGACAGCAGACAGACAGTTATTCAAAACAGCATTCGGATTCATTTTGAGATTAACAAACTAGTATTAGGCTAACATGAAGTCATTCAATAAGTAATTATTTTTCTCTGATAGTTAAATTGCAGAAACGGGTGAGCTTTGTAACTTAGTGTCCTTATGGAGCCCACGCTTGATGGAAACAAGAATAGGATTGGGGATAAAGATATATAGAGAACGCTGCAGCTGGATATTAATTTTACACACACACACACACACACACACACACACACACGCATGCACTAGACAGTTGAAGGAAATTCACCCAAACTGTTTAAAGATAAGATTGCAGTATCTTATATCCAAAGGTATATTTTACTTAAGAGATGGTTAATGGGATAGGTAACCCTATACCCTAATATAATCAATACTATAATACTTGAAGTTAAAAAGAGAGAGAGAGAGAGGTGGACCTAACGTTGAAAGAAGCAAAAATTTCATCATTCTATTTTTCTTTTCTTTATTTTTCTTGTTTTTTGTTGCTTCAGTTTTTTTGTTTTTTTTAATATTGTCTCATAATGCAGACATGGATAATATTTTTAAGCTAGAATAACCAGTTTTTTAAACAAATAACCGAGTTATAAAGACAAAATTTTCAAAACTTTGGATGAACTTTATTTGTTTATCTATGGGTTTCGCGAAAATTCACCATCATGGTCAACTCCCTGCCTTCAACTTGCGTGTGATTTCTAAGCCTTGACTTTGAAGTCGCCTGAGGACTACATTTTCTTATTGCTGTTATGTGCTTCAAGGTGGTTTCATCAAAGGACTAATTTAGTCTCTATTCTTTCATCGTGTTCGTTTTTAGTCGATATTCTGTCATTTGACAGTTTTTATTTCGTCTTAATTTGATAAAAGTTATTTATTTCTTCTTAATTTGATAAAAGTTATTTATTTCGTCTTAATTTGATAAAGGTTATTTATTTCGTCTTAATTTGATAAATGTGCAAGTCTGTATGTAGGTAATTCTGAGACTGCCTCCATTGTTGCAAGACGATTATAACACGGTACTACTGATTTTAGTTCCTGCTATAAGTTGTTCCAATTCATGCATTTGGGTGCGTGTGGATTATGCTGGAATGTGGCGCCTCGGCTTCCGGAATCCTGTATATATCTGGAAATAGTTGTGATGTTATGATGCTGTTCGACTAAAGCCTTTGTACGCATTTGCACGTCTGTTTTAGGCTCTTCAGTCTCAATTGCTCATCGATTTCATCTCTTAGCTGAGTCAAGTTTTAGCCTTTTCACGACTTTTAGTGGCGCCAGGTTTAAGGGACTGAAATCTGGCCCTTTTAGAGCCGGAGTCACAAACAGCGGCCGGTTTTGTTATATTGTTTATAGCCTGTGCTTCCTGACAATCTATGGCAAATGACCGCTGTTTCTTGCTGATCCTCATTGTTAGCAATTGTCTGGGTCTTCCATTTCTCCTTGTTTTTATGACTGCTCTCTCGTGAAATGAGGTCCACAGTACCATTGCGGTTAATGAAGAGATACCACGCGTAATCTAGTTCTTCATTGGCAGATTCCAGCCTATTGTATAATTGATTTTAGAGGTATTCAGAAAGAGCTGTGAAAGTTGTGGTATCCTTAGAAGTTACTTGATTTACAAGTTATTGCGATGAAAGGAAAAGTCAATGAAACTGAAAAAAAAAAAAACTAAATTTTAGCCATGTCTCAGTGCCGTGAAAATGGTCTTAATTCACTAAAAAAAATTCTATGATATCCAGAAATCTTCCGCATTAAGGTTTTCATGCGGTCCCGGGGAATTTAATTAACAATGAAATCCCGATATGTTGAATTTGACTTTAGAATCAATTTTATTTAGAAATTCTGTTGGCGAATTATTTCCATGAGAGTCAATTTCTGTGGGTGTTCCGAATTGCGAAACGGGATTCAAGCATTTACTTTCAGATTCCAAACATTCTCTGGAAGTTAAAAGAATCACTTCTCGATTCTGGCAATGAATACCTCCCCATGTCGTTTCAAAGGGACAGAGCGAGCCACGGATGAGGACGAAAGAGCAGCAAGGAAATAAATCATTCTCTTCTCTCTCTCTCTCTCTCTCTCTCTCTCTCTCTCTCTCTGTCAAGGTATGAGTAGCGACATTGGAAAAAAACTGCAGTAGAATGTATCAATATGATCAATATTTGCCTAATGTCGGTCGACTGATAATTATCAAGGCATGTTTGGAGTTGAAAGATTGAGAGATCATTTAAATGTCTGAAGAGGCCTTTTCATGAATTTCAGACTCTGGTAAGTTATTCATAAAGCTTTCAAAGTGAGTTTAGGAGGCAACTTGGAAAAAAGATAGTTACAATTCATAACTTAATATTCTGGGTGCTTAGAAGCTATTAATATTATAATAGCACTGGAACTCTTGCGCCGAGTTTCGGGTTGGTGTGCTTGATCTCCTTTAGGTTTATTCATTTCATGTTTTACCTTTGCCTGATTCAGTCGATCTGTTTGGAAACTGAAGGCGATAACCTAATTATGGTTATTGCAATAATACGCGGTATTTCTCTCTTATGTTTTTATGTTTTTGAGTTATTTGGTCTTCGTTACTATAGCCGTTTATTTCTACTGAGAACTCTTTGTCTATGTACGCTTGCAAGCATCACCTTTGTTGTCAGTGGAACTCTTCTGATTGCTACTCTTGCGGTAGCCGACTTACAGGTAGGTGTCTGTGACTGTGATTTAACCTTTCTTATGTTTATGTGTAGTATGCATGATTTTTTAGCTGTATAATGAAGATGTTTTTCTAGATGTTCGTCAGAGTTGAAACAGCAGCAGTAGCTTCATTACTAATAGTCATGGGATGAAAGTTAAGTACATATATCTTAGTTTAACCAGATCACTGAGCTGGTTAACAGCTCTCCTAGGGCTGGCTAGAAGGATTAGATATTTTTACGTGTCTAGGGACCAATTGAGGACCTAGCAACGGGACCTACAGCTTACTGTGGGATCCGAACCACATTATATCGAGAAATAAATTTCTAATCACCAGAAATAAATTCCTCTGATTCCATGTTGGCAGAGCAGAGAATCGAATCCGCGACTACCGAATTGGAAGGCGACCACATAACCCGCTCTTCCAACGAGGAACCAAGGGGTAAGGAAACATAAACAGGATAAAGCAATGATTCTGAAAACATAGTGGGTTATTCAAGGGTTGATATTGATGAGTCTAACTAACATATTTATTGATGTCCTAATAAATTGTAATTCATCACATTCGCGCCCCAAAGTTTACAAAGAAATTCCTAATTGTCGCAATGAAATAGGAGGACGGCAGCGCATTATTGGTTATATTAACAAACAATTTCATTATTCTAATTCAGCATACTAGTCATAAGAATATTTTCTTGTGTAATACACACGCACACATAAACTAGTAAATACACACACATACACATCACACAGTATATATATATATATATATATATATATATATATATATATATATATATATATATATATATATATATATATTACGGTAGCTTAACAGTGGATTTCATTGCACAAAACGTTTTGGGGCCAAAAGACAGTTACTTTCATAAAAATTCTCTTTCAAAACAATATCTAAAGAGAAAGTAAAATTCAATCGTAAATAACATTTATTATTACGTGATTTAAGACAATAAAATTATTTTAATATGAAAGGAATAATAATATATAACGAAAGCAAAACTAAGTGACTTTACTTACCAAAGATGATGTATGCTTAAACAGAATGTTCTAGGACGATCTTACGAAAGATGATGCAATCCTTCCACGAGATTATTCGGCAAAGATATACACGTTTGAAACCAGTCCTGTATGTTGTGTGCTCTACATGTTCCAAAAAGAACTCGCTTATCAGAAGTGTTGACAGGATTCCAAAACAAAATGGAGACTTTGAGCTCTCCTATCTCGAGCAATGACAAGTTATGAAAACAATTTCTAGCTTGGAACGGACAACGTATATCTCTCTCTTTTTCACATTCTACGTTATACTCTTAAGTTTTTAAATTATGTAATACGAAATCTGAACATACATTTTTAGAGCATCTTATAACTCAAAGCTAAATAAGGAATCTTAAAATATTGCAAACACTCTTCATAACATTTTATACAGTCAAAGAGAGGAAATATGTGTTACGAAAGTAGCAGCACATATATATATATATATATATATATATATATATATATATATATATATATATATATATATATATTATTAGTGTTTTTATATATTCTGTGTGATTAATCCTTTTTGCAATTTTGGTATTTTCCACCTTTTTCTATGTTGTCATTTGCATTCACAATTTGATTGACTTAATTGTTTCCATTAATTAATTGTTGCACAATTAATTGAATTTAACACTTGAGGATTAATTTGCATTTACTTAGAATTCTTTTTAAGTCTTAGTTAGTTGAATTTCGATTAATTAATCAATGTTCTTTATTTTTGTAATAAAATAATTTTGATTTAATTTTACTTAATTAATTCAAGAATAAATTAAACTGTTTTGTTTTCAAGTAACAGTAAATTTCCTTGATATTGTGAATTTCACTTATAAATTAGAGTTTAATAATAAATTTTTTTAATTAAAATTTTCATATGTTTTCTTTTTCACCAGTACATATGTTTGATTATGCTTAGATAGAAACATGGAGTGGTAATTGAGCTGTTTTCCTTAAATTTACTTGAAGGGAGTTAGAGCCAGGGAAGTACTTAGACTTTTGAAATCAGGGAAATACTTAGACTTTTAAAGTTGTTAATGAAGTGATGCCCTTTATTTAATCTAATTACTTATAAGATTACCTCACACCTGTTTTAATGAACTTAGTCTAATTTTCTGTTGCCTCTAGAGTATTCAGTCGGATTTTACCTGGCTGTTGTGAGGTACTCATTTAATGATTGGTAAGTGTAGTAACCAGATACTTGGCACTTCGTCACAATATATATATATATATATATATATATATATATATATATATATGAGTGTGCGTGTGTGTCTATGTATATATATTTATATATATGTGTGTGTGTGTGTGTGTGTCTGTTTGTGTATCTGTGTGCATTCTTAGATGTTTAAATGGCCATTAATCTGTAACCCAAGGCTCCTAACATTTACAATTTCCATAATAATCTGAAAATGTAAAACAGAGAGAAGAAAAATCAACTGAATGACGATAAGTTTCATAAAAAGCCTATAAATATGTACGCACGTGTATATATAAACAACAATGATAAAATTGATAGCGATAGCACAAAAGGCGTTTCTGAAGTACACCACTCCTTTCAAACTGAGAGCATAAGCATCAATAATTGTCATGGCGACTATTGAACAGATTAACGATAACAGTAACGAAAGACTAGGGTAGTGTGATCACACTAACCTCGATGCGGATGGCCTGGAAACCGAACGGCACCTAAAGGCCTTGGGACGAAGGCGCTAGGAAGCTAACAGAAGTTTCTTTGAAATAGGGCTTATGGAAGATGACCGAACAGACATCCTTCGCGAATGGTGTAAATCGTGCTAACTACCCACATCCAAAGGAAATCTACACTAAGGTAACTTTGTCTCAAAATGACCGAAAAGCTTAAGGCTTTATTCCTGAAGTACAGTAATCTAATAATTGTAGGACCAAAGATCTAAATTTAGCGCATGGCATATGGCACCATAACCTCTGAAAATATAATAAGCCAAATACCAATATAAAAATGAACAACGAGTGAATGAAGTATTTGTGTATGAATCAGCCAGCACACTATAAAGACAAAAAACAAAAATAAATAGATCATTATCGGATACCTCCTACTTCATTGTTCCGACTTACCTTCCTTGGAGGGGCTATTCATATTCATGAAGTCATTGTCTACGGCGCTCATTAGAGCTGCCTGAAGTGTCATCATGAGCAGCATCTTCTATCAAAAGAAATATAAGATCAGGGGAAACGACCTCTGAGAACCCCTCCACGTGTATGAGGATGCTTTTCATTTAATCGTTTCTGTTATCTGTCGTATTTTACAATGGATTTCACTGAGGATCATGCTGCGGTTTTTTCACTATTTCACTTTAATTTTTTATTCTTTCAAATTTCTTTTTCGTTATTCTTCATACCTAAATTTAAGGGCTATCGTTTTGCAGCTGTGTTTGGCTTACATTCTTATTTTAGGTTTCAGCCCAATTTACTAAGAGTCGTTTGTCACTGCAGCACTGACACAGAGCGGAAGGAGTCAGTCTTCTGACTCTTTCATGAACGGAATTGCAAGTATGAAATGTAAACATTGACGCTGGTGTTAAGTATCAAAATATAAACAGAATTATAAAATATTTTGTATAAAACAAAAATGAACTATGATCTTTACTCATTCTTTACAGAAATTCGTCTAGTTTGTTTGTACGGTGTTTTTACGTTGCATGGAACCTGTTGTTATTCAGCAACGGGACCAACGGCTTAACGTGACTTCCGAACCACGTCGAGAGTGAACTTCTATCACCAGAAATACACATCTCTCACTCCTCAATGGAATGGCCGAGAATCGAACTCGCGACCACCGAGGTGGGATGCCAACACCATACCAACCACGCCACTGAGGCGCTTAAATTCGTCTAGTAATATAGTTTCCAGATTTTCAGGCATAGTAAAAAATTTGACACAGAAAGATCATTATCAGTTTAGAGCTTTTTTCCATATTCAGGTGTTTCACGACGCTCAGGTTATTTTTATTAATCATTTCAGTGAACAGAATTTCTGGGAATATTAACGTTACATTACAATTAAAAGTGTGAGTTTTTAATTGATGCAATTATGTTTCTTGTGTACAGAATATCAACTAGGCCTCAAAGTTGAAAACTTTGTTGTTACTCAACAGTGAGTTAATGAAGGATGTGGGACTTCGCTTAAATGGAAAATGTTGGACGCTAACCATCCATCCACATTTTCATTTTTATTTATACATTACTTCTATATCCTCTTTTTATTGTCAGTTTCCATTACTCATTGCATTGACGCATCTATCAATTATTTCACACCTATACAATCATTCCTAGGCTTCTCTTGAACTCCATTCGATTATCCCACAAACTCATGACCGTAGGCTGAGGTGTCTACACCCATACTTCCCTGGCCCTTTATTTCTAAGAAGATCTACAAGCAGACTGTTTTATTGTCTCTGGAATTAACACCAATCTATAGAGGAAAGGTTTCCGCCCAGTGCTACTCTCCTGTAAGTATGTGGATAAGTGAGTATGTGAGTAGTAACTGCTGGTGTGAAGGGTGCAAGGTTAGGCGGAAGGAAAAGGGCAGAATTTCTGGTCATATTACGTACAACCTTCCCTGAGACCTCGACTCCTAGGAATGTCGCTGCAATGAACGTGTGAAATGTTATTTATATAAACCACTGTTGAGCTTCTTCATCCACATTGCAAAACCCAAGGTGTATTATGAAGAGAATGGTATTGTTGAAATCAACGGTAATTGACACAGCTAAACCTATACCCTTCTTCCTTCCATCATCACGTTTAGATGAATAAGATTAATTTCACGTCCAGTGCCAGTACTCAAGTCACCAATGTCATTATCACCAAAGCCACCTGCCTTGTTTTAAAGAAAACGTGGCATCCATCCATTATCTCTTATAATCTTCAGATCTTGTCGGATGTATACCTATATAAAAAAAAACTCTTCTTTGATTAATCTTAGGAAACGCAGGAAAAGTATTTGCATCCAGTCTGCAAGAATCAACATTGAGTTTCAAAGAAGAGCGGAATTTTCTAAATAGTGTACGTCTGTCAAACTTTGGTTTTCATTTTTGTACAGTACATCGGCAATTTCTTGAAGAGAGCTAAGTAGGAATTTATCAGACTTAATATCTAATTCATTGTTTACTTATTTTCTTTTACGGATGATGCAGTCAGTTTAGAAAACAGTAACTCTTTCTCATCATGTGAAAGAAATAATTGTCAATTCAGTGATTGTTCGATCGGACCTTCTTACGCTCTTTCAAGGAAGTGCCCACGACATTTATCTTAATGATCATCAATGATTAGAGAATGAGAATCCCTTTCATATTGCTGACCTGATTTTTTATTACTCTTTCTTGTGGAAGTATTTTTTCACCGATTCACGCATGCTCAAGAATATTTTTTTGACGGATTTCTCCCGCCAGAGTTGAAGATGGCATCATTGCTAATTTATTCTCTATCTTTGACTGGCCAATAATTTGTTAAATAGATTGTTTCAGTTCTTTTCTTTGTATTTAATTAAACACATTCATTCTCTTACTCGCGACTTCTACGTGAGTGTTGCGCGTCTTTTTTTTTATGAAGTTTTAGTTTTGAGCTCAGTTTCATTTGCAGACCAAGAAACATGTTCCACCCGAAAATTGTTTCAGTGGGAATTTGTTCAACTGAAATTGTTTCCGTTGTGTTGAAATTGTCTCTGTGGACAGCTCCAGGTGTTTATGTCTCTGCTTATGTAAACTCCTTTGCAATTGCTGAGGCTTGACCTTTTCCTGTGTGATATATTGCTGTAATGAATCCCCATAGTGAAGTAACTGGTGAAAATGGACCCTTCTTGCTGCCAAATCAAGGTGCTGTCTCTGCAGGTAATTTACTAGTACGTGCTTTCGTAATTCAGCAAGAGGTAGACTTGAATAGGTATTTTTTTAACTTCACATCGGCGCCAGTCCGCCGAAACTTGTAAGATTATTTTTAAACAAATATCAGCTTAGCCTAGAGTTTGAATATAAAAACTGAGCTCCTTGAAGATAATAATCTTAAGTACCATCACTATTCAGACTTATAAAGTCCTCGGTGACTGAAATTCGCAGCAGTCATTTAATGAATATTATTTGGTTTTTCTTGCACGATCATCATTTTATGTACGAGTACGCATATATATATATATATATATATATATATATATATATATATATATATATATATATGTGTGTGTGTGTGTGTGTGTGTGTGTGTGTGTGTGTGTGCGTGTGTATATATATATATATATATATATATATATATTATATATATATATAT
Source organism: Macrobrachium nipponense (assembly GCF_015104395.2). Classification (NCBI taxonomy): domain Eukaryota; kingdom Metazoa; phylum Arthropoda; class Malacostraca; order Decapoda; family Palaemonidae; genus Macrobrachium; species Macrobrachium nipponense. The sequence goes on along the minus strand of NC_061108.1, from coordinate 58,721,543 downwards.
ATATATATATATATATATACACACATATTTATATATATATATATATATATATATATATAACTGGCCATATTATATTGACTGTTGCTGTATTACATTCTATTGTATTTGTGTCTATACCCTTGATTGTTGGGTCAAGGTTGCCTGTTTTCCTTTAATATTTGCAGATGAGTTTATCCCTTATAATTGTTCCTCCCAGTTGTATTTTCCATTTTCTTGTGAAGAATCAAATCCTTTAGTATACAAAATAATTATCTTTATTAATGTCGCCATTGCTTGCCTAACCTATAATATCTTATGAATCCAAATTTTTTTCCCTTATCAAGATATAATTATCAAAACCCGCTTACCATGCCGTTTTACAATTGCATCTTAAAATAATGTAAATAAATTGTCTAAAACACTTTCAGAGACTCGTACGATATCCATTGTTCTGGGCAGGAATTGCCTTTGTTCGGCCAAGCTCTAATCTTTTCTTATTTATTTATTTATTTATTTATTTATTTTTTACGCATCTGTCTCTGGAGAATTATGTTTGAAACATCGCTATTATGAATAAATTCCTGTAGTGGTAACCGAGTGTGTTGACGCATTTATTACAAGCTCCGCACATCAGTTGGGCTTCACAAACTACATTGTTTTTCTTGTTAAAAAAAAAAAATAGTCTTCGCAGACTACTTTTCGTTTGTTTGTTTTCCTACAAATACTTTCATTGCCTTTGCTCAGTTTTTATACTTCCTCTTCCCTAGAAACCGCTGAATTGAACTTACGAGAGATTCAGTGGTTTTTATCAAATTATATATATATATATATATACATATATATATATATATATATATATATATACATACATATATATATATATATATATAATATATATATTATATATGTATGTATATGTATATGTGTATGTATCGATCTATTATTATAGATTTATAATATATCTGTATATCTACCTATAGCCTCTAACCCCTATACATTATATTAATATTATATATAATATTAGCTATACATATACACATTATACATATATACATCATACTATACATTATATATTACATTAATTATATATGATATATATATATATATACGTATATATATAGATATCTATGTAGATTGATAAAAGCCACTAAATCTCTTGTGCGTTCACTTCAGTGGTTTCTAAGGAAGAGGAAGTATAAAAAGCTGAGCAAAGGCAATGAAAGTATTTATAGGAAAACAAACAAACGAAAAGCAGTCTGTGAAGATTGTTTTGTTTTGTTATAATAAACAATCTGCACAGACTACTTTGCAGTTTGTGAAGACCAATTAATGTGCGTAGCTTGTAATAAAAGCATCAACACTTTCGATTGCTGCTAAAGGAATTTATTCATGATGACGGTATTTTAAACAGATTTGTGTTGATTAGAGATGTTATACAAATTATCATTTACACTGAATTTTACATTCAGAATTTAAATGGAAAGCAGTCCGAGAATACATCATCCATTTTACTCATATGAAGATCTGAACGCATCGTCTCATATACCCTAAATTATAATTATTGGTGTTACTGGTAAAAAGAAATATTACTAATAATTTTTTCTGCTTACATATATTTGCGATATATATTTTCATAGGGTTTTTGGGGCAAGGGATTCATTTTTTACAGTTCTAAAGTCCTATCATCAATATTTATCTAAGTACTTGATAATACTAAAATTAACGATTGCAGAGAATGTTATCTGAGCACAGTAGTATCTGCAGAGGACTATATAGATGAACACATATTATTCATGATTTTATATTGTAGTTTTATAACAAGAATCTTTGTTATTTTTAAAGCAATAATTTATTGTATCTTTATTAAGTTATAATTAGTGAGAGTTTTATTTACTTTCGGGTGCAAGAACTGATAATGGCAACTAACACTCCTTTGGGTGAAAAGCCATCGAAGCTGAAATGAACAAAACAGGCAAATTCAAGGTCATCAACAGAATCGCAAGTAATATGTATAATTTAGTATGAAAGTAATAATTCAAAAAAGAATGTGAGACCTTTAACAAACCACAGTTTTCATCTTTAATGCCAAACGCAAACAGCTGAAGATACAATCAGAGCATCAGCAGAAAGACTGACTGAAGGACTTCAAGATTCTGGCTGGGCCAGATTACCGATTATGACCTTCAGGCAAGAGAAGCAGCTTATCATCCTACATGACACTAGATTGCAATATCGTCATTATAAAACAGTGGAAATCCCTAAAGTCAAACAAGAACAAGAAGCTCATTGTGCTGCCTTCGTTTTTTTACGCTGCATGTTGACGAAAACATCATAAAAGGAGCAATGTTGAAAGACTGTCAATGCTAAAAGAAAAGTACCTACTCTTCTTGCAAGAGCAATTTTCAGAATTCTGCAATCCTCAGTACAAAACTTATACGCTAAAAGATAAATTGTTAAAGAAAATTGGTTACAAGATAGAGTTTGGTCAGCCAGATTATAATAGTGAACTAGTATATTCATCCAATGTTCATCAAGATCAAGTTATAGAGGTTGTTGCATTTCCAGTGGCTGCTTCTGAGTCAAAGAGAATTGAGGAGGCTGCTCTGATTTTAAGAAGACCCATTTTGGATGGCCAAAGAGGAGCTCTAGAAATGCCTTGGCCACCAACAAAAGAATTTTTGCTTGGGGTAAATATTAATTAAAGTACCAAACTTTTACAAGAATTTTTAAGTTAGACTGTAGGTGGTTCCAAAGCAGCTGAGGCCAATGAGATACCAGTATGCTCTATCTCTCAAGATTTATGTAAACAAAAGGAAAGTGGGTGATGCCAAAGCATCTACTCTTAGGCATGACATCTTACAGGCATGCAGAAATTGTAGCAATATTGCATCGATTTGTTCACTGTGCATCATACTCTTGCTTGCTTGAAAAATTCCTCCAAGAGGCATACAGGTGGAAGATGACAGAGTGACCCATATGTGTTGGACAATTTTTACTTAACAGAAGAAAGATCAACTGGAGCTGGAATAACTCACACCGCACATGGGATTGCAATCAAAGAATTATCATTTAGTGAAAATGATAACAAGTCTGAAGTCTGAGAGAAAAGCAATAATCCTCGGACTAAGAAACGATCGATCAGCTAAATGCCTGACGAAATAGAACCATGTTTTTTGAAGCCAAAGGCTGAACCAGTATTTGCACCCTCTTTGCTCACCTTGCCCAGTAAATGAAGATGTGAATGATGTTGCTAAATCATATGACTCTTTGCGGTTGCTCAGTAGAGCCATGGCAAAGGAATCATTGCAAACGGTTCCTAATTGGGCAGGTTGGATATCTTTAATCGGCTGAATGAAAGAATATGGAGAAGCTCATTCAAGAGTAATGTTCATGCCTCCAATTAATGCGCCAGTCACAGATAATGCCACTATATAGTACACACTTAAACTGTCCCAGTTAGCTTCAGGGAGGTCAGCCAGCATATGAAGTTGTAACATTTGACTTGGTAGTTACTAAAATAACATATGCAATTGTGTGGCAGGATCCGAATGCATTTGGAGATGCAATTGTTAGGTTAGGAGCTCTCCATACACGTGCATTTCTTGGAGTGATTGGGAAACGTATATGTGCAAGTGGTTTTGAACAGGTTTTAATTGACTCAGGAATATGTGGCAATGGTTCTGGTAACAAAGTGATTTGAGGAAAGCACTTTAAAAGAGCTATGTGTGTTCACAAGAATCTGCTCCAGGCTTTAGAGCGCCTTCATATGCAAAGTTCAGAATCAAATGTAACAACCCTCTGGAAAGGAAGAGCTCGGCCAGGGATACAATGGAACGTCCTGCTGGGGAAAGCATTGGCCAATGAAGATTATACATACTGCAATGATTCAACAATGCAATATTTTTAAAAGAGACATCAGAAGAGGAGAGCGTGGGAAAACAGCTAAGTTCTGAATTGGTTACATGGAGAAGGTTCTCTTTGTTTTGCGCTTCGAGAGGGCAACTAAAAAAACCAACTTTGATAAAAAAGCAACTCTGATCTACCCATATCTTGCTTAGAACAGATATGTCCAATGTTCTTTTGTTATGACTATCCAAACTATGTTAGGTACACAATTATTTACATGCTTTCAATGCTCAGGCTGGATAAATCTCACCCAGGAGCCAAGGAACTGCTGCACCAAAGTATAAGTGTGAGTAGGTCAGATTTTACGTGTAATGGAAATGCAGTGGAGATCTTTTCTTGTTTTCCTTTGATTTTTTTTCTGCCAAAATCCTATGATTTAATCTAACTTGTCTGTTTGATGAGTAATTACATCAAATTACATTACCTATTCTTGCAAACTTAGTTAAGCTAACACTTTTTGTAATTGTATTTTTTTAAATGTTTTCCAAATTTTGGATGTAGCAGCCAAAATCTAGCTTTTCAGAATGCAAAAAATCATACTCTGAACCAATTGACTAATGAAATAAAAATATAATGGTATGGGGAGAGCGGGGAAGAATCTGGTCCATGCTTCACATAGTAGATGGCTGTACCCCAGAATAAACCGCCCCCTAAGCGGTAAAGATCATTTTCTCATGGTATCTGTTTGCTTTAATTTTCGACTATATATAACATATATGAAGTAGTTTCTAAAAACACTGCTCTTTAAGGATATTCCGATTTCAACGCTGTCTCTTCACTGAAAGAAAAGAGAGCAAAATATAATAAAATAAATTGTTCTTGAGAATCAAAGATGTCTATTTAAGCCTAAAAACGTATTGACTGCATTTTGTTTTCGATGAATTAAACCATTTCATTCGATTCAGCGTACTTTAAAACACAGTTTCTTACCATTATCATATTTTGCTTCTTTTTCTGTGCGTGACATAAAAAACTAACATTATTTTTTGAGCCAATTTTTGTCCCGAATATTTTTCCATTTTTGGCCTTAGCAGTCAAAATCACCAAAATACAGAGTGCAGACAACCAGAAACTGAATCAACGGACTCTGAAGTATAGAAAAATTGTGGTCTGCAAAAATCCCTGGGGTCGTTAGAGGAGGGTTTCGGCTGCTGGCCCATGATCTAATTTTTCTTTTTAAATAGATTGTCTAATAAATGCTCTGGTCACAGGACAGGTAAAACCTTGTTTACACTCCTAGATTGTGTAAATTTTCAAGGGGGTTGAGAAATTAAGAACTCTTGTTGACAGACTACTACATAAGCTTGATATTTTCTACATAATGCAGATTGCCGTAGCACCTTCGTTGATTACCGCTGAGAGTTGGATGCAGTTGTTACATAACACTGCTGGTCCCATTATTCTTGGCTAAATGCCCTACAAGTCAAATAGCAAGCTAGATGAAAACAAGGTCACAATCTTTTCTCCACGTACCAGCATTATTTGGATAATATACATCTGAAACTTCTGTTAGATCCATGGTTAATGATATCATGCTAATTTTGTGCCCTCCAGTAACACCTGTTAGTCCTTCAGACCCCCTTGTTGTCTCGGCTACAGCTGGCAATCACACTAGAAAATTCTTGGGAAGATATGAAAAACTGGAAACTTTGAAAACCCAGTAGGTGGTTCCTTTTATTTTGGCAGCCTTTGAAAATCAGGGACTTTCGTTTTTACCACACTCTGTGGTTTACAAGATATCACAATTGAGTGTCAAAGCTCCCAGAATGTTTCTGCGGTCGTCTCTCAAAAGAGTTCCAGCCATAGAAAAGCATCAACTAGATATACCTTTCACGGGTCTATAAATTCTATGATACATTCAAGTCACCTGTCTCCTGTCGAGTGAAGCCTTGGTAATTGTATCTGACATGTCTTTTGCTATTTGCCAACTTTCGATATTCAATAATAGAAAAGTCACGTGTTTGGCATTGATGACTTTGTTCTTCCTCTAAAATAGTTTGTTTGGGAAGAAATAAATTTTTAGCTTAAAAATTATTTTGCTCTATGTAAGCAATCGTCAGTATCGCCCTCTACAAAGCCCTTGCACTAGCATGATTGACAGATTCCTGCTGCGTGCTGGCACAGGATCTCGAATTTCTGATTTTCTTTCATGTCAAAACCTCAGAGCCAGATCCCCAACAATAACTGCTTCTTGTGCCCTCTTCGCTCCTGCAACGTCTTGGCCTCAAAGACATCCTTGACAAACAACACTCTCCTCCTTAAGGTAACTGTAACAGTGACAAAAACGGAACTTTGTCTCCTCTCTGCTTTCGAAATTTGTTCCAGATAACTCTATAATGTCTTTGGGGATATTGGCCTGAATGCTTTTTAAAATTCTGTGAATGCACCAGGACGTGGGAAAATCCCATATCTACACAGCCTCGTGCTCACTAGTGCGGTAGTGCTGATCCCTTTGAGAAGATCTGAACAATACAGCAATTCCCAAGTTCTGTAAGGAACTCCTGTGTATGCCCACTATCCATGACGCCATCTTTCCACTGATTAAACTGAAGTGCCTGAGAGAGAGAGAGAGAGAGAGAGAGAGAGAGAGAGAGAGAGAGAGAGAGTTGCCCTTGACAGGAACCCAATTGGAGGACGATGCCGCTACCCTTTGGAATATGTAAAGGAAATTGCAAAACAGGATCCTTAATCAGATTCATGATGATAAGTCCAATTAAGGTAAATTGTTTTTCTTTTATCTTTTGATAAATGTGTGCTTAAGAAATCTGCATTTGTTAGTTTCTTTAACACCTGGGGCTGAAAATTGCCTTTGAGGCTGCCGTATCCTAAATTCAAACTTTTGAATGATAATGCTTTGCATGTTAATCATATTACATTGTTTTTATATCTAAAACTAAGTCATAATTTCTTCACCGTTGTTACTCATTATCGTAGTAGCTTGTCCCTCGTTTGCGAAATATCCGTTTTCATTGTCAGTTCCCTTCTCTCTCTCGTAAGGAGAGATGGATATACTTTTACTACCTGCCCTATCTTGTCATTTTGATTTATCAATTGTATAGTTCATTAACTGTGAAAATTCATCTTGTTTCATGCGATTTGGTTTTCACAGAGGTCAATCAGGATATTAAATTATGCTTCAATCAAACTACATATCTTCTTTATAGAACAAACTCCTTCATAATGAGTGATTCGTTCAACTAATGGACATTGCTGCTTACATATATATATATATATATATATATATATATATATTATATATATATAATATATATATATATATATTACAGTGTGTTAAGATTAACTTTGATATGCTGTTATCAACAATTGTATTAAGAATTATACAGCCCTCATTTGCTAAAGAAATGACGATTGACCAATAATTGTTGAATGC
>NC_061108.1:58704267-58709267 GCF_015104395.2 Macrobrachium nipponense | reverse complement strand
CTGACTGCTCGAATTGATTATAAAAACGACTTTAGTTACCGCACTGGACTCCAATGAAAGAATCCTGAATTCGTAATGTGGAAGACCAGGCAAAAAAGAGATCAGATATAATATGCTTTACAAAGATGTAAAATTTTTGGCAAAGCACCTAATCAGCAAATGTTGATAATTTTTTAGTCTTCGGCACCTTTGTTAGTACTAACACTTGTGGGTCTGGTTTGCTCTCATGTTGGCTTTCAATCATTTATTATTCCTGATGGTTCGCTTCCTTTTCAGTCTTTTGAAAGGAAAATAAATTGTAGGCAGTTTTTGTATCAACAAATACTCCTGTCAGGTTTTTTTCTTTTTCTGGCTTAAGAATGAGACACTAGGCTTAAAGCTTTTCCCCGTATGATCTAACAAACCATATTACAAGACTTCTGGGATATGCCTTCCCCTCCCTGAATTGTATATACGTTCAAGTTTTTAACAACTGCCGATTACCTGTATATATATATATATATATATATATATATATATATATATATATATATATATATATATATATATATATATATATATATATATATATATAATATATATATATATATATATATATGTATGTATATATATATATATATATATATATATATATATATATATATATATAATATATATATATATGTGTGTGTGTGTGTGTGTGTGTCTGTGTCTGTGTCTGTGTATGTGCTGTGTGTGGTGTGTATGTGCGTGTGTGTGTGCAGAATCTACTGGTCATTATTACCAGATACATTTAAAACTTTAATAGCCACAATGCCCTCTTAACTTCTCGAATTCTTTGCACTATTTTGGATGCGCTTGATGTATGTGTATATATATATATAATATATATATATATATATATATATATATATATATATATATATATATGTATATATGTATATATATATATATATATATATATATATATATATATATAAGTCATATCACATTAACCGTGATTCGTATACATATATCGAGCTACAAATGTCCTTTGAATATCTAATTCGATATAAATATATATATATATATATATATATATATATATATATATATATATATATATATATATAAGTATATATCGAGCCCCAATGTCCTTTAATATCTAATTCGCTCTACCTCGGAATTAATACATTTTCATATATGTTTAACCGAAGGGGAATTTTTTAGGCGATAATAAAATTGCTGGCCGACGGGCACGAACCATCGACATCTTCAATTCAAAGACTAGCAGTGAAGCCTTAGCCCACCCCGCCACCGCAAGAGGATATAAGTTTATGCCGCCTCCCACCTCAAATACCTGTCGCACTCAGGTATTTGTAGTTTTGGACACTGCATCAGACCCCCTCGTTCTCAGTAGCATTGTAGTGCTTTTGCCCACACGTAGCCATTATATAAGTCATATCACATTACTGTGATTCATATACATATATCGAGCTACAGATGTCCTTTAATATCTAATTTGCTCTACCTCGGAATTAATATATTTTCATATATGTTTGACTGAAGGGGAATTTTTTAGGCAATAATAGAATTGCCGGCCGACAAGGCACGAACCATCGACATCTTCAATTCCAGGACTGGCAGTGAAGCCTTAGCCCACCCCGCCAACGCAAGAGGATATAAGTTTATGCCGCCTCCCTCTTCAAATACCTGTCGCACTCAAGTTATTTGTAGTTTTGGACACTGCATCAGACCCCCTCATTCTCGGTAGCGTTGTAGTGCTTTTGCCGGCACATAGCCATTTTATAAGTCATATCACATTACCGTGATTCATATACATATATCGAGCTACAAATGTCCTTTGTCCTTTTATATCTAATTCGCTCTACCTCGGAATTAATATATTTTCATATATGTTTAACCGAAGGGGAATTTCTTAGGCGATAATGAAATATACACACACACACACACACACACACATATATATAGAGGTGATGCCACAGAGGAAGATGAAAAGACGAAAATTGCCAAGATCTTTCGGTCTACAAGATCCTTTACTTGTGCCTCAAGTAAAGGGTCGTGTAGACCGAAAGATCTTGGCATTTCTCGTCTTTTCATTTTCCTCTGTGGCATCACCTACATCTATACATAGCATTTCGTTTTTATATATAATTCGTGATCAGGTTATTCATATATATATATATATATATATATATATATATATATATATATATATATATATATATATATATATATATTATATATTGGGGGTCGTGAAGCTTGATGTGAAAAACTGGGTAGTAGAAGTCGTGATTAGTTTAGAATAAAATTTAAAAAGTAAAATGAAACGTATACTTTGGTGGATTGGTGGAAAGCTACTAAATCTGCGGTAAGCAGCCAAATGTTTTCTATTTTTAATAATGTTAAAAGCTTTCATATTCGTTAAGGTGAAATCGCAGATTAGGTACTTCAGTTTTACCCCTAAAATGATGCATGAAAGTAAAAATGGATAATAAATTGTATGAAATAAAAAATCCCGAATATTCTAGGGCAAAACGAGATCACTTTCCATTCCATTGTTGCATGACATATAACATACCACTGGTAGGTTTCTTTGAGGCCAAAGGACTTTAACAAAAACTTGATTGCAATATAATTGATTGCACTTCTACGATAACTATCATATTTTCGGATACATAATTGCGTTTGCACCCACAAACACAGTTCGCTTGCACATGACAACAACCTCACAAATCTAGTGGGAGTTAAGCAAGCAAAGTAGATTTTGGTTAGCATTGGTCATGCAAAAGCAGGATAGTCTAAGTATCGCGTCAGTAAAAGAAGCCCGTCAATTAAAAGAACTCAATCTGTCAGAAATGGTCAGTTTAAGCAAAACCTCAACTGTCAAAAGTTAAAGCATCACAGTCCACAAGGTTATGCAGCCAAGTGACTCAGGTTTTCAAAGATCGATCAGTTTTGACAAAATCATCTAGCAACAATCGATCCTTCAAAGCTCTCCAGAGGACGAGGCTACACTGAAGCCGCAATAAGAAGCGTTTTTGCATCGTTGCTAAGCGGTAATGAATCCGCAGCTCCATTGAGAAGCAGTTGAAAGGAACACCAAATAAAATATCATTTTTGCAAAAACATTTTTGGTTAAATGAAACCGCTCATATTTTGATCAGATGCTGAATGGCAGTTATGCGCTGGAGCCTCCTCTTAAACAAAGTTCGGTAATAATATATTCATTAGGTTTTTCATTTCAGTCCTTTTCATGGAATCAAAGCGTCATTTTATTTAGAATTCTACAGTATTGGCTAATTTCACGAATGTATAATCTGGTAGATTTTTTCATTCAACTCTAATTATTCTGATTGCCCTAAAGTCAATTAAATATTTTTCCAACTCTAGTATGAAACATTTTGTAAACCGAATACATAACTTAAACCAGAGTAAGAATGTATGTGCGTCTATTACACATTCTGTGTATCTGCCTGAAGAGCAGTCTCGCATCCGGAAAAAGATTCTTACATAAAAAAGAACGATATAAGCTTATGTTTTCTTATTTACTTTTAGAACAAAAGCAGATGTGTACATGTTTATTCTGGAGTTTAAAAATATTGACTTTAGAGTAAAGTACAGAGAAAATGAAATTTAGAGGGAAACTCCCTCTCACTCTGGAGTTTGTGATCATGCAAGTTATGGTCTCAGATAACCTTATAAATCTCTTCTCGCTCTCTTCAAAGTCGCTCTCTCTCTCTCGCTATCTACCCTCTCCTCTCTCTCTCTCTCTCTCTCTCGACCTAACTAGTATGATCGGGAAACATTTTTCTTGCCTTTCTCCCAAACCTTTAACTAATGAGAATTCTGAAAAAAAGAAAACTCTTGATTGATCGAATGAATGACTGATCGGTGTTCCGTAATCTGAAGGCATAGATTTACTTGGTGCTTCTCAAGCTAAGAAGACTGATTGTTGGGGCTGTTGGTTTCGTCTTCATAATTGTTTTTTCTTTTTATTTCACATTTTCCTGGAGGATAGGATAAGGTTTAAACTTTATATATATATATATATATATATATATATATATATATATATATAAATATAAATATATATATATACATATATATATATATATATATATATATGTGTGTGTGTGTGTGTATATATGTATATGTAATATATATATATATATATGGGTGTGTGTGTGTGTGTGTGGATTGAATGAGAAAAGCTGAGGGGTCCCATTTAAACAGGTATTACTGTTCTGACTGTCCATTTTATCGAGGTATTACTGTATTGAATGGCCAATTCATCCAGACATTACTGCAATGACTATCCCATTTACCCCCACTAAACCTAAATAACTCCCCCTGCAATTAACTCACACCTCCTACTAAACATAAACAAACTTCCCGCAAAACCTAAACCAACGTCCTGCTAAACCTAAACGCATCCCCACTAAACATAAACACGAATCACGATACAGAATAATTATGAGTATAAGTATACTTAGCGCGTTTGTCAGATGCTCATTGTGAGAGCTGCCGGCCAGATAAGATGGACAGTGCGTGGCTCCGATGACACCTTACCATATAATCTTGATTCCCAGGAAGAACGAGTCATTTACTAAAGCATTGTCACGTCAGTTGTCGTCTTATAACATAAGCTGTTAAGTCTTAAATGCAATGATAACTTAATGACGACATTTTTTAAAGTCGAAGTAGGATGAAAATCCAAAGGAAGAGCAGAACAAATGCACTATGAACTATGGTGTACCAAGAGAGAGATATATTATGTAATGGAAATGCAGGAGATTTGATTATATGGAAAGGCCAACAACGCTGGAAAGAGTACAAGGGAGTATGGCTCACAAATTATCCTATTCAATTTACTGTTGGTGTGCATTAAACTGAATGGTTTTTCATGAAATGAAAAACAGTTACCAGCTTGTATAATTTGTTAAAATCTTAAATCTTTCCAATGGCCAAGTGCCTTGAAACCTCTTTTCAATAAGGATTAACAGTATCACTGACAACCT
>NC_061108.1:58696767-58699267 GCF_015104395.2 Macrobrachium nipponense | reverse complement strand
ACATTTGAGTAAATATAGAGTAGAAAGTAAAGGCATTAAGAAGTCATTGTATTTGAAAATATGTAGGCCTAACACCCTCTTAAAAATCAAAAGGATAGGCTGAACTTGTGATGAAAGTGAGACAAATGCATAAAGCGAAAATAGTGGCTGATCTACTTGATTTAGATACTAGAACGGCGAGTATGATGGAAAGAAAAGCAGTAACAGTAACAATCTTGCAATATCTAAGAAATAAGAATTCATATGGAAGAAGGCTTATAACCCTGGATAGGTTTTGTGTATGAAGCGAGGAAGAAAAATGAAACAAGGAAGTCTTGAACTGCTCATGCCTTCTACGAATGGACTCCTCCCATTTCCCCTTTTGTGAAGAAGCAAAAAATTAGAGCATAATTGAGCTTACCAACAGGGACAAGCACATTTCTGGATACTTAAGATAAATGTGACTTTACTATCCGCACATCTTTATAAACCTAGATAAAAATGAATCAATAACGCTCCACATGAAGCAAGTAGAATTTTGTCAAAGCAAATGTTTCCTCGTGATAATTGTTTGTTTTCCTCTCCTCATTACGGGCTGAGAGATTTTCTTGATGGATCTGTCGACTTCCATAATGAGGGGAATTTCAGGTTCAGAATTATGCTTTGCTTGCCATTTGTCAGGTTTACCGACTCCCCCTTTTCCGGAAAGGCACAAAAAGGCAGGGGACACTGACAGTTGCCTGGCCCCTTGTTTATCCTTGTTATTGGGGATTCTTACAACGGGAACATAATGGCGTTTCCCTTCATTAGGTTTGTTAAGGTTAGTAAGCTTTTATTTACCTTTGATTATTTTGTGTATTTTTGTCAGTATTTAGATATATGGTGCACTTTCACATATGAAAGTTTTTCCTCGTAAATTACTGATTGTATTATTTGTTTGACAAGATGCAAAGCTTACTTCATTTTAATTCCAAAGGACTTAATTTCTTTCCTACATTTCTAAGCTATATATGGTAAGCTCTGTCATACTGGGAGACTGCAGACAAAATTTTCAGCATTTAGTCTTTTATTTGAGATGTATAAAAAGTTAACATTAATAGCCCACACAAACTCTTTTCTATTACTGTCATTTTTAAAGAATATAAGTGGTCTATTTTATTTAAGGAAATGTAGTGACCTCTTCTCGAGACACTCGAAACATCTTAGTCGTGCCTTTGGCATAGATGACAACTGACTATTCATAAGCACAGTGTACCTACTGCCCGGCTGTGAATGCCTGATGATCGATCCCTTAATGCCATGGAGAAAAGTTGCTATTTCTACAAGTATCTTAGGATTCAAACTATATAATTTGGGTATTAATTCAATGCAATAACTGGAATATTCCAGGGAGGTAGCGGACCACGTCTACAGTATTTGTAAAGACTAAGGTGTAGAAGAAGGTGTGTCAGGGAAATGGAGAAATTCACTGCTTATACCCTCCCATCTATGAGCGTTTGTTAGTGCAGTTACAATTGAAAACTCCTATTAGAGAACATTCCATAGTATGTTTTAGTTCAGAAACATTGTACCTTCTCTGGTAATAAAAACAAAATTGCTCAACCTCGACAGAAAGAATTGCCAAACTTAGAAATTAATCCTTCTAAGCAAAACAAACTGGTTACTCTGCCATCACCTTCTGAAGTATTTTCCAACATTCTGTTGTACCGCAAAGTAGAGGATCCAGTGCAGGCTATACTTAATAAGAAGAGGAAGTATCCACAGCAAGCTAAGATGTAACCGACTTAGTGATACCTGCATTATTTTTAGACTCCACTCACAAGCTCCATTCTTAATATAAAAACAGTCTTTGATTACGTGATGCATTCTGTATACTTACCTTGACTGTCCACAGGCAACACTCCAGTGTGAATACATGAAGGTAAAAAATTATGATCTGATACCAGTAGCAGCCAAAGGGTATAAAACTAGACAAACAGACTTTGGCAACAGCTCTAGAGATAGCAGGAGCTGTAAGAATGAGAGCAATGTACATTTACAGTCATAACAAGAACACTGATAGTAACTAAGATGATGTATATCACAAAGTTTACCTATTTCCTATCCATAAAACGTTAGGGCTAGAAAGTTTCAATTGCATGAGATCTTCACATACCTTGTGATCTTTCCTGTCATGATTATTTTCATGTTTCAATTCAAAGAGAGAAATCTTAAAAAAAAATTTAATAGCCTAGGTGTGCATGTCAATATTAAAACACACTTACGTGTGATATGTGCTTATCATAACTGATATTTCAGTGAGATTTTTTTTAATTTCTTATGATTATCAAGTAACCTCAAACTTCCAGTCTGCAGTGAGGAGAGACCATCTTGAGGAAAACAGATATTGCCTCTCATTTGATTATCATAAAACAATATAATAGAATGTGGCTCTTACTTTTCTTTGTCCATAATTACTAATCATTGATTTTGCTAGAAGTTACTTGAGTCAAGGTACGAGCAATTTGCTGAAAATGACATG
>NC_061108.1:58684267-58691767 GCF_015104395.2 Macrobrachium nipponense | reverse complement strand
ATATATATCTATATATATATATATATATATTATATATATATATCTATATATATCTATATATATATATATAGATATATCTACATACATATATATATATATATATATATATATATATATATAGATATCTAATATATATATATATATATATATACTATATCGACTAGATTATATATATATATATATGATATATATATATATATATATATATATATATATATATCGGATATATAATAGATATATAGTCTAATATATATATATATATATAGTATATATATATATATATATATATATATATATATATATATGTGTGTGTATATATAGATATATATATATCTATATATATAAGTCAACATCCTGTGGTAGAATATCAGGTACAAGGTTAGCAGAATTGAGTAAAACGTATTCCGCATCAAAGCCGGAAGTTTATCTTTGTTGGAGAACAAAGAACCCAGAGTTTTAGGATTTTTTGCTACCAACTTAAGATTCACGGCCGGAACATGGTTTTAATACGAGCGTCTTTAGAAAAACGACGTTCACAGGTCAAGGTACTAATTTCTATAGCAGTTGTTCCATAACATTTAAATTAAATAGTATTTCCACGCTATTACATCGTGCTTATACGTTAACTTCCAGCTGGCATAACTTCCATTGTGAAATCCAATTTTTACTTCAGTTTTTTAAAAACAATTCGTATCCTCCAGCCTTATTCTTGAAATATGTCAATAACTTTTTAAATGATAAATTTCAGCCAAGTCAACTTGTACCGAACGTGCCTAAATTATTAATATATGCCTCTATACCTTTCATTCAATCGAACACATTTAAGGTCCAAATACAAAATGTCATTCAGAAAACTTTTCCGGCGGTGAATCTTAATTTGATAGCAAAAAATCCTAAAACTCTGGGTTCTTTGTTCTCCCACAAAGATAAACTTCCGGCTTTGATGCGGTCTTTGGTGGTATATTGCTTTACTTGCCCGAAATGTAAGATCGGGAAATAGGTGGGAGCCACCAAAAGACTGCTCAAAGTCAGAATCGACTCTCATCTCGGAGTCAGTCACCGTAAAGGGATGTGCTTTGAAAACGAAAGAATTTTCTAACATACGAGAACATTGTAATAAATGTAAAACATCATTTTCATATAAGGATTTTCGTATTGTCACCCAAGCGCCCAATGACTATTCTCTCTCTGTTTTGGAGTCGTTAACATTCAAACAACTTGTGCCCCCATTAAATGGTCAGACTTCTTCCACAGTTCTATATGTAGCATAGTTGACGTCCTCCTTTCCAAACCAGACAACGTCACTCAGTTTTTTAACTCCATAGAGATAGGTACTAACTTTTAAGCATTCTTCACTTTTTAATTTTTTATATATATATTTTTCTAGTTCATTTTGAAATTATTATATTTAACTTTTATGTACTTCCATTTTTATTAATATTAATACTGAGTTTTTTAATTTGTATATTTTGTATATTTTACAGCCCTGATGATGAGACCCAAAGTCTCGAAAATTTGGAAAATACATGTATGATGTAACGCTGGCTTTTCTCCCTCTTATTCATTATATATATATATATATATATATATATATATATATATATATATATATATAAAGCCAGTTTGTACTTGTGAAGAACCACTTATTTGATGAAATCGATGCAAATACATGTGTGGCAGTGAAAGAGACCATCACGAACTTGGATTGAATACTGTGAATTATTATTATCTCTCTCTCTCTCTCTCTCTCTCTCTCTCTCTCCGCTCTCTTCTTTCTTCTCTCATCTCTCTCTTCCGCTGTTGTTATGTGCGCGTGTGCCAGGTCTATAGGATGAAGATTTCTGTTTGTCAGCGGCCAGATTGTAAGGATTATTTGCTATTAATCCTTTGTTTGTCAAACATTTTCATTCTAATGCTTTATTCCTCTGCCTCTGGTGATCGTAAAAGGATCTCTTTTTAATGTTCTCTTTTCCTTTTAATTTCTCTACATTACTTAACATTCTGTTATTGAGTGCCATTACAATCGCAGTTGCACGATTATCTGCAGAGCGAGAGTTCTTCCACTCACATTTATCTTTGTTATATCAAATTCTAAACAGTTATGCAATCCCCGTAATCCCATCTGTATGGTTCGGCTTTCACTAGAAATGGAAGTTTAATCCTCAGGAATTTTGTGTGGAAAACAAAATTCACTCTCTCTTTTCCTGAGAGAGAGAGAGAGAGAGAAAGATAAAGCTTGAAGTTCAATTAGCTGAATTTGACATCCATATGATGGTTTCTCGATCACGTATAGTATAAATTCGGTAGATATTTCACTCATCAACTATAATTTCCTTTCTGAATGCCTAGTACTTATTAATAGCCCTTTCTAGCTCGTTTTTGTTCTGACGGA
Source organism: Macrobrachium nipponense (assembly GCF_015104395.2). NCBI lineage: Eukaryota > Metazoa > Arthropoda > Malacostraca > Decapoda > Palaemonidae > Macrobrachium > Macrobrachium nipponense. The sequence continues at coordinate 58,689,375 of NC_061108.1, read as the reverse complement.
CAGTTCTTATTTATCTCGGTGGATTGATGAAATTCTCCCAGACTCTTAGGCTGAACCAGCTGGAATCGGAGGATTCCTGCTTCAACCTTTCAGCTGGAATCTCCTTTTCTGAAAACCACAGTCCAGTTGCTTAGGTGAACCCACAGTCTGCCGGCTGTACCTTTCATTAGTATCAATTCTGTTGCCTTGTTTGTTAAATTGGCGTCGTTTCACCGTTTCACAAAAATTCAGCGATGCTCTGGGTAAATACATAATGATTTCCTAGAAGGCTAGAACTCGTACCTCACAATGGATGATATTTGAAATGCATCCTTAAATTCCACCCATACGAATTTAGATATATTTATTCGCATCTCTAGTACGACGCATAAACTTGAAATGTTCCCTACAAAACTAACACTTGTATTAGAGTATGTTACATTAATTAGGGCACCTTTTCTTCATAACATGGAAAGACACACACCCTAAACGACGACCACAATATAGCTGGTATTTAGGAGCCAACAAGAATCCACAAATCCTACACTAGGCCCATTTCAAAGGCAGTAAGTGCTGAGCAGTTTTTTTCTGTTTTTTCGGCGTTCTTGGAACGCAATGAAAACTTCGATAACTTAATTATTTGAATCGTTTTTATCACTAATGGTCAAGTTTTCGCGAGAAAGCTGTTGGCGTCGACAAGTTTAAGTGAAAGAGAAATTCGAGGAGTAGCTCTTAACAAGCTCTTAACAGTTTCTGCTTACAGTTCACCGGACTTGCTCGCGTGATCAAATTTTCCAGTTTCTAGATGATACCGTAATATTTTCAATGCCCTGGATAGGAAAGTTATCAATCTCTAATTCCCATATAAAAATATATTGTTTCATTTAATTGTGAGATTGCACTACGTATTCTTAAGCACACCAGTTTTATTATTATTATTATTATTATTATTTCTTACGAGATCATGCTCAAATCAATTTCCACACAAGGTTATTCTCAGTTCGTCTAGTTTCCATCTGATGACTAATGTTTCCATATATGTTGGAGCCCTCTTATTTCCACGAAAGAATACAGTTCAGTTATCTAATATCCATATGGACTTAGTCTTGTCAATTCCTGTGAAAATAAACTTAGGTCTTGGATTTCCCGTATGCAAATATACTTAAGCCATCTTGTTTTCATATGGCTATGTGATTTAGTCTCCCCATTTTCAGATGAAAATGAACTTCGATGTTCTCGTTTCCTTATATAAGGATATAATCAAGTCATCTTCTTTCTTTATGTGAGCGTGACCAAGTATTCACATTACCTTTTAAAAATTTACTTTATTCTTGTCATATCCGCATGGATATTATACTCAAAATTGCTTACTTCCAAATGCAAATGAGATTAAGTGTCCCTGTTTATATCCTTATTCAAGGTATACAGTTTCGATCCGCAATTATGATTAAGTCTTCTCATTTCCCTGTGCGAATATCCTTAGGTTTTCACGTCTTTCGCTTTTCTACATTATGAGTATGGTGAAGTCTTCCTATTTCTATTTGAGAATATACGTGAGTTTTCTGGCTTTTGTGGGAATATGAATAAAGTCTTCGTATTTCCATAATAAAAAGTTTCGCCTACATGTTGCATCATACTTGAGTTTTCTCGTTTCCATAAATAAGTGCAAATCTATTTCTTCAGCTCTCTATGAGAATATATCTAAGCTTTCTTTTCTGTGCGCCAAAGTACATTGAGTCTTCTTATTTCCACATTAAGGTATAAATTCTAATTTACGCTATAAAGGCATTGCTTATTTTAAAAGTGATCATTCTCAATAATAGAATGAGTTTCATGCCTCCTGATGTAAGGAAAATGGATAACAGAGGAAACATTTCTAATAACCCTTCATAGAATTGAGGAAATAGGCGAGAGATGGGAGAGCGGCAAAAGCCTCATTCGAAACTCTTCTCCCATCATCGTTTAATTACCTATTTTTGCATCTTAATCATCAGGTATTAGAAGTCACCTTAAGTCTGAATTTTCTCATATCAATAATTAGTTCACTTCGGATATTGCTAATGTACTCATAAAAATTGATTTGCAAATTTTTGTTGCAGTTTTTTCTTAATTAAAAATGTGCAGGAAACTCAGAGGAAATTCTGTTTTTACACTTTCGACACGGCAGCTAATTCAGCTCTTAAAATTAGTTCATTATCTCATGAAACCCCTTTCTGTATCAACCCCTACAACAGAAGTCAAAATGAATTCAATTCAAGTTATAACTGCGTTATGTGCCTCGTATGAACATATCATGAAATATCAACTTCAAAAAATTTATATAATAATAATAATATTATAAGCCGCTCAGTTATCCTATTTAACTGTAGGACTTGACAGATGAATTCTAAAGTTCGTTTAGAGTACCTAAACACAAACAAAAGCGCTCCTTATACATTTCTAAGATTATTCTACTCTGCAGGAAGACATCTTTACATAAGATACAAGCCTAATCAATCCTAGGTAAGTTAGCCCAACCTAATATTCCTTTACATATTATATGAAAATATGTTAACTCCGAGGTAGAGCGAATTAGATATTAAAGGACATATGTAGCTCGAATAATATATATATATATATATATATATTATATATATATATATATATATATATATATGTACCTTTTTTTCAGCTGATAGGTAAGATGGGTGAAAGAAAAGCGAGGGCAGTTAGCTAGCTAATCATGGTAGGGAATAGTTTAGAAAGTTAAGTATTAGTAAGAGTAATGCCAAGTGTGGTTTAACCACAATTGTATTAGGATAGGGCTACAAGTTTTCAAATATTAACATATTACAATAATGATTTTAGCTACATTATATTATCATGGTGAATTGTACAGATTACATATTTAATATTTAATTTCTTAATTGTACAATCATATTTAACAAAAGTTCCAATATTCTAATCTTAACCTTAAAGTTAACTTATAATGATTTTGCAATATATTCACATAGTAAATTCTACATATTACTTTTTCACAAGACATTTCTTAATAGTATAATGATTGAGGTTCATCGCGATGAATATACGAAGATACTCTTCTCCACCAATTGTAGTCTCTGTTGTTTGGGTATTTTCTCTCTTCTGCTTCCGATTCTTCTGCTAATTCACTATTGTAATGAACTGGTTTACTTCATGTATTGGTTGCCAGTCTGTATACTCTCTGAATAATTGGTTCTACTTTGTTTTGTTTTTTTTCGTGTATTTGTTCTATATTCAGATCGTCATCATCTTGATTGTTTCTCACTGCAGGCTTTAGTATCTTATTTTGTAATTTTTCTAGTGCACTTATATTGAAAGTCGATGCTAAAAACGTGGGGATTGGTAGATGTTCCATATGGGTCTGATTAGGCTTTTGCAGAAATGGATTTTGATATTTGTGTTCACATTCCTAAACCTTTTTAGCTTTGTGTTTTGTGATTTTGCTATTCTTAGCCTTTCTCTCGCATGGAATCGTGCTTCATAGAATAAATTTCTGACTCACCACGGTACCGAACCCCGGCCTATCGAATGAGAGTCCAGGGCAATAGCAATTCTCTCGGTAAGTAGCCAAATAGACTCGAAACTGACAGTTACATTTTCGTGAATTCCTCTGGGCAGGACCATAGTCTTCTGCATTGCGCTGAAACAGGAGTGAGGCTGAAGGCATCAACATCAACCTTGCAGTCTCATCCTTCGTACTAATAAAGGGATTGAACTAAAAGATTCCTCTTCCTCTCTAGAGCCATTCCTCATCATCCCCAATCCCCACCCTCATTGGAGAAACAACTGTTAATTAGAAGAAACCGACATCCGTGTGAATGTTTCTTTGTAGCTCATTCCTAACCCTGGTGAGGCTGTGGAGGAAAGAAGCTGTATTTGTAAAGAAAAAAGCAAAACAATAGTGAAAAAACGACAAAGCCGTAAGCTCCCTTTATACACTACAAAGTCCTTCAATCCTTTTCAAGAAGACGAGTGACACGGAGCTCATTATGAAAATCAACAGACGCAGCCTTGAGGAAAATGGCTGATATGGAAATAACAAAAAGAAAAAGCTCGAAATTACCAGAAGATTTATATTATAAACTAAGGGAAAATGTCGTATATTGAGTCGTTTGTTCGTTTTTCAGTCATTTATTTTCAGATTTATTGAATTTTTGCTGTCAAATGGTATTATTTTGTTATAATAAAGGTTCTGCATTTCTATCAAGAAAATGATAAATGATCGAAATTGATCTGGGAGCTTAGTTTTTAATGTCTATAAAATTATAAGTTTCAGTACTTACAGAAGTGTTTCTGTGTTGCATTTCTATTCCCACTTATTCACGAGTAATTAAAACATGAATTCAATCTTAGGAAGTACAGCTTCATAGGCTACTTTTATAGTGGCAGTCAAGGCAAAAGGATGACAGCTGAAAAGGTCTAGGTAATTATTCCTCCAAGAATAAAAAGAAATGGAATTAAACGGATCTCGGAGAGGCAAAGGTTTTCAGGATGAATAGACAGAAATTCTCAAGAAGACCAGGAGGAATGCTAGCAGTGCCATAAGCTTCATCGGTTTTTGAGATCTTACGTCTTTTGTGATAATACAGATTAGAATAAAATCAAAGTAATAGGGCGAATGAAAATGATGGCATCTAATCGGAGTAACCAATGAAAGTGATTCTCTTAGACGAGACAGCTGCTGATCTGTCAACTTCGTAAAGCTTTAAAATGTGCAATTAGTGAAATAGAATAAGGTACAGAGAAGGCTTGCAAGATCAGATCGTCACATTTCTCCTTTGCACTGCATAGCTGGGTTGTGCGATAAAATTCGTTCCAAGTTTAAAGAGACTTAACTGCTGTTATCATCCTTTGTCTGCAACAAAGATACTGTTAGAAACAAAGAGATCAGAGCTCATGAAGGCCTTATCGTTGTCTGAAATTATTCACAAGACATTACAGCCTCTTCTAAAATGACCTCGAAAAGCCGATAAATCCTAGAAAACTTAGTAAATATATACTTGAAAACTGTGCATCAGCAACATTAACGCTATCTTTTATCCTTTTTGAGTTCTTCAGCTTTGATTTGATGTGCTGTCCAATAGTGGTCCTTTATACACTTGTGTTGA
>NC_061108.1:58676767-58681767 GCF_015104395.2 Macrobrachium nipponense | reverse complement strand
CCCCCCCCCCCCCCCCACCCCCCCCCAGCCCCCCCCCCCCCCGCCCCCTCCCTCCCCCCCAAATTGACTGCTCATTCCAGAATACGAAAATCATGACGGCATGGGGAGACACAACTCTCCTCGGCGGGGCAGACGCTTCAGAAGTAAATCAGAGCTTCCAGTACCTTTTAACAGAGGTTACTGCTGGTCTGAAGTAAAAGCGCAGAGGAACAGTTTGCTGACACTTTTATTGATTGCTTCTTTTTCTCTATTCACAATACTTTTTTATTATTATTTCCTTTCTCTTTTTCTTTTTTCTTGCTCAACTTACGATCTCGCTCTTAACTCCAAAATATCTGCTGAAACATACTAATGGTGTTCCACTTTTCATATCAAATACCACAAAACACTAGAAAAAAAATCGTTTCCTAAATTACGAAACAAAAATGGAAAGCTCAAGAAATGATGTGCGGGGAATCTCCATGAGCAGAGGAGAAAATACGGAGCAATCATAATGTAAGTTTGGTTCAATGCACAACTGTTACAATAAAAACATCGAAAATATAAGTAAAATCATATCAAAATAATTGCTCATTTCGGACAGAATTTAACAAAAGAAAAATTCCCTATTAATTACGTGAAGAAACATGAAAATAATTAACCAATAATAACATCTGCTCAAAATGTGAATACATCAATAAATCGTTATTCATATCTGTGAAATCTAGGAAATGAACAACCATTCGGTCAAACACACTGTCGATTGTTGATGCCGCCTCTCGAAGTCTCTTGAATATGACATTTCATTTATATAGTGAAAGTCTTGAAGAACAATAAATAATTTATCCACTTACTCTTCTGCTGCTGTTTTTTCTACTTCTCATAACTGCTGTATTTCCCAGATTTGTGCAGATTTGGCACCGTGTTTAATTGTAAAGTTATCTAAATATGATAAACTATTTTTGAACGGCCTGGTTAGCAGCTCAGGAGATTCATATACGCCCTCAGCACTACAATCGAAATGAAAATATTGTATGTTCATGCTTCGGCAAGATAATTGGTTAGTTTATAAGAGCTGTGCAGTAATGTTCATCCTTCCAGCGAAGATGTAATGTTTCTCATGATGAGTGGTACAGACCTCGTGTGTAGTTGCCAAAATTCAGAGGACATATCATCGTTCTGAATTTGACATTTATTAAAAATAATCACGTACAAGATCAGAGACATGATGTGTTTGTGAATAACATTTATAGTGTAACTGCAATGCTGATGGTTTCCAACACGACTAAGCAACACAAAATTAAATGTAAATAATCTGCATAATGTTAAATTTAAGAACCCCACGAACTTGTTCTGTCTTTAAAAAACACTTTTAGATAACAAATTCCTGGTGTTTACAAGATCTGCTTTTAGATCGCATAAATGCTAGTCAGGACACCACCACCTAAAGGTCCCAAGACGATCCACAATGGTTTCTGACCACAAAGGCAAAGGATAGTGAACCGACCTCTATATATATATATATATAGAATGCAAAGATTAGAAAAAGCGTTCTTATGTCTGCCCTGTGTTTCCTTCCAGGACTTGTTCTGGCTTCAGTGGCGTGACTCGATCCTGAGCCTGGAACACATACTTGAGCACGGGACAGATTTTGATCAATAGAACGTGGACACCGGAAGGATGGTCAGCTCCATAGGTCGTTCGTCAAGGCGTATGTACTGTACCTTCAGATCAACCCAGCACTTTATAAGTCATACCTGAGACCTCCTGTCTTGTCACTGGAGATGTCAGATTTGATTTCGCTCCCTTGGAGTCGACAAAACGGCAAATGCCGTTGCCTATCACACCGACTTATCGTGCGCGTTATATGGTTTTCGAGTCATCCTGTGACAAGATAGGCTAGTGTCTGTGCTTCAAGCTGATGTGTATTGTTCAGTTGGTCACTTGGATGGACGTCCTCTGAGTATTGATCACTCAGCAGAAGGAAAGAAAGAATGGTGTTCCAGCGACTTCGGAGTCTAGGTACAGTATGATCTCCCAAAAGCACTTCATATCTGGGAATGTAAGGAGCACGTTCGTCTCACAAAGAGCAGATCAAGGAGCCTTGGGAACGATTAGGGTGAAGTCATAATTCTCTCTCTCTCCCTCTCTCTCTCTCCCTATCTCTCTCTCCCTCTCTCTCTCTCCCTATCTCTCTCTCCCTCTCTCTCTCTCATCCATCATACCTCCGTATGTTTTATATATATATATATATATATATATATATATATATATATATATATATATATATATAGATATATATATATATATATATATATATATATATATATTTATATATATATTATACATAAATTCACATATATATATATATATATATATATATATAGATATATATATCTATCAATATCTATCTATATATAATCTAATTAATATATATAATATATATATATATATATATATATATATTATATATTTAATATTACCTATATATATATAAATATCTATATATATAGATATATATAGTATATATATATAAGTACATATATATATTAATATATATATATATATAGATATATAGGATACATAATATACCTCTATATATTATATATATATATATATATATATATATTATATGGATTTATATATATTATAGATTCACATATATACATAATATATATATATATATATATGTTATATTATATATATTATGAATTTACATATATTAATATGTGTATATACTATCTATATATATGTGTGGTGTGTGTGTGTGTGTGTGTGTGTGTGTGTGTGTGTTGTGTGTGTGTGCCTGTGTGTGTATGTGTGTGTGTGTGTGTGGTGTTGCCTTTGTGTTTGTGTGTGTTAGAAGATGAAAAAGAAATCATATGGTAATTTTACCAGCAGACGTAGCAGGGGCAGTAGTTGTAGTTATCATAAAGTTTTAAGCGTCATATAATAAGAACTATGAGGATATAGGATGCACAACCCTTATAAATACGTCACCGTTATCCCCATCATCATTATTGTTATAATAACAGCATTCGTTTGATTGCTTACATTGTGGCAGAAACTCAAAAGAAAATCGATATGACTGACTTTCCCACAGCCAGAAGGACTTTGAAGACCTGGATCATTAAGAGGCTATCGGAAATTCACTGAGAGACGATAGTCTTTAAAGGAGAGAGAGAGAGAGAGAGAGAGAGAGAGAGAGAGAGAGAGAGAGAGAGAAGAGAGAGAGAAGAGAGAATAATCAAAGCCTTTAAGGTCCACTGCACTTGAGCATTAAGCACTGTGAAGTCTTAATCAAGTTTACGGTTAATTCCACTCTCTCTCTCTCTCTCTCTCTCTCTCTCTCTCTCTCTCTCTCTCTCTCTTTAATGCACAGAGAGAATTGTGTTTCAGCAGCCAAACGCACACACAAATACACGATTGAAGTCCGTAATTCCAGAGTCACTCGGTTCAGTGTCGGCTAAGTTTTGCAATTCTCTTATGAGTTCTAGTATTCCTTATTCTTATAACCAAAGTTCCCCTAAGAAGCAGGAACATTACTTTCCTCGACATTTAGTCCATCCACCTTACCTCCTTGTTCCTGCCTGTTGTCTTCGATTCCAGGATGGGAAAGATAGTTTGCCCTCCTCATTTACTTACACAATATATACACACACCCACTTGTGTGTGTTCACCATCACCACCAAACAGGTTCATTTAACTAGTCTCACTCACGAGTAATCTGCTGATGGGCCTCGGAGGTTGTAAAGTCATCGCATCTTAAGGCTAGACTTTCAGTTTAGTGACTGCTCAACATCATTGCTATGGTCAGCCAGCGTATCTAAAACTCTCACGTAGTACTACTGTCCCTTTGCAATCGTGAAATCATGACGGTCTCGATGGAAAAATGATGGGATGAGGAGACGTGAGGGGCGGAGATGGATGGATAAACGCTAAATAACATCTGCTCAATTTTAACGCCGCACCGCTAGTCTGCAAATCCGTTCATTTCTGAGCGCTTTTGGGGCAGCCAATATGTTTTCCATAATGAATTCCCAACCTGCCCTCTGCGCGTTATACGGAACTAGGCATTTTTCATAAAGGCAGGTCAAACTTTTTAATTCCATGAATGGTTTACACATTGGTAGTTAAGTATTTAATCATATAAAAAGTTACAATTAAAGACTAATATGAGTAAGCGTGAAATATTATGTTTAAAAATCAATTAAAAAGAAATTGATAATTTTCCTTCAACTCCATCCTGTTTTCCTATTTGATACACATGGATTGCCAATAAATAGACAATTATATACATTTCAATACGAAATTGTTCTAAATTGTATCGCTGTAACATAGCAAAGTATTCACTACACTTCTGTAAATGAAGTGAAATTCCCTTTCATGTCTGAAGATTCAAAGTGAGATCTATTAAGCCGAATCTACAGTCGTTTACATCAATTTAAAGCCATTTATTGCTAATTAAGAGCAGGCTTTCTATTAATATAATTTTATATGTATATATATACATATACATAATGCATATTATATAATATAATATTATATTTATGTATATATATATGTATATATATATATACATATACATAATGTTATATATTATAATAATTAATATTTATATATTATGTATATATATACAATTTATATATATATATATATATTATATATATATATTTATAATATAATATATATATACATTTATACATACATACATATATAGAATATATATATATATAATATATATAGATTAATTAATATAACCATTAAATACTATAACATATAAACATATACATAATTATATATAATATATATATGTGTGTGTGTGTGTGTGTGTGTGTGTGTACGTGTATACACCATGGACCTTTTCCTCCCAATAGGGAGTGGAGCTGGTAAAATACATTTATATGTCATTTAGAGAAAAACCTTTTTCCATTTTTCGAGGTGTTTAAACCTAAGTTTTGTAAGAGACATTTGAATGATAATTGCTTTGTTTCAGAATTTAATTTAGGCCGAGCGACGGG
>NC_061108.1:58666767-58671767 GCF_015104395.2 Macrobrachium nipponense | reverse complement strand
AGAGAGAGGAGAGACAACGGGGAGAGAGAGAGAGAGAGAGAGAGAGAGAGAGACCTTACCTTACAGACCTTACAGTTCGTTCGGGTTGCCCCAGGTCCCTCAGTGTGAGGCGCCTCTAATGTCTACCAGAGAGTTGCTAGTACATCTTCCGGTATATTTTGCATCTTCCAATCTTGGATGGTCTGGGATGCAGTTTAGATATTTGTCGAGCTTATTCTTAAACACATCTACGCTCACTCCTGATATATTCCTCAGATGAGCTGGCAACGCATTGAATAGACGCTGCATTATCGATGCTGGTGCGTAGTGGATTAATGTTCTGTGTGCTTTCCTTATTTTTCCTGGTATAGTTTTGGGCACTATTAATCTACCTCTGCTTGCTCTTTCTGATATTTTTAGTTCCATGATATTTTCTGTTATTCCTTCTATCTGTTTCCATGCCTGAATTATCATGTAGCGTTCTCTTCTCCTTTCTAGACTATATAATTTTAAGGATTGTAGTCTTTCCCAGTAGTCTAGGTCCTTAACTTCTTCTATTCTAGCTGTAAAGGACCTTTGTACACTCTCTATTTGTGCAATATCCTTTTGATAGTGTGGGTACCATATCATATTGCAATATTCAAGTGGACTACGAACATATGTTTTATAAAGCATAATCATGTGTTCAGCTTTTCTTGTTTTGAAGTGCCGTAACAACATTCCCATTTTTGCTTTACATTTTGCCAACAGAATGGCTATTTGATCATTGCATAACATGTTCCTATTCATCATCACACCAAGGTCTTTAACTGCTTCCTTATTTGTGATTCTCTCATTATTAGGTCCCCTATATGCATATAGCTTTCCTTCTCTGTCTCCATAATTTATTGATTCAAATTTATCAGAGTTAAATACCATCCTATTTACCTCTGCCCAATCATATACTTTGTTAAGGTCTCTTTGTAGAGCGTTCCTATCTTCATCACAAGTAATTTCTCTACTTATTCTTGTGTCATCAGCGAAACTACTCACTACCGAATCCTTAACATTACTGTCTATGTCTTCAATCATAATAACAAACAATATTGCAGCTAGCACCGTACCTTGTGGCACACCGGATATTACCTTGGTTTCATCCGATTTCTCATCGTTTGCAATAACTATCTGTTTTCTGTTGTGTAAAAATTCTTTTAACCATCTTCCTACTTTATCTACGATATTGTGTTTTCTAATTTTCTTTGCTAATATATTATGGTCTACTTTGTCAAAAGCTTTTGCAAAGTCCAGATAAACCACATCTGTTTCATTTCCGCTTTTCATATTTTTGAATATGTTCTCACGGTGGACTAACAGTTGGGTTTGTGTACTTTTTCCGGGTACGAAACCGAGTTGTCCTATATTAAACAAATTATTTTTTATTAAATGTTTCATAATATTTTTCTTCATTACCCTTTCATACACTTTCATAATATGTGATGTTAGACTCACAGGCCTATAATTACTTGCCTCTAGTCTTGATCCACTTTTGAAAGTAGGGGTGATATATGCTAATTTGTGCTCATCATAAATCTTGCCTGTATCTACACTTTGTCTTAATAATATTGCAAGTGGCTTTGCGATAGAATGAACTACTTTCTTTAACAAAATAGCAGGGACTCCATCCGGCCCTGCAGCAGCTCCATTTTTAATTTCATTAATTGCCTGCACAATATCAGCTTCATTAATTTCTATGTCAGCTAAATATTCACTATTTTCGTCCCTTACTTCTATATCATTATCTTCATTATCTATTCTAGGGGTGAATTCTCTCTTATATCGTTCTGCCAGTATGTTGCAAATTTCCTTTTTTTCATTCGTTAATCTCCCTTCAATTCTCAGAGGGCCTATTTCTATTCTTCTTTTATTCATCTTCTTCGCATATGAGTATAATAGTTTGGGGTTTTGCTTGATATTTAATAGGGTTTTTTCTTCCAAGTCCCGTTTTTCATTTTCTTTTGATTGTATAATCTTTTGTTCTGCATTTTCTATCTTACTTTTTAGTTCTATAACTTTCCATGCATTTTTTTCTTTTGCAAGACCTTTTTTCCACTTTCTGATTTTCTGGAACAAGATCCTTCTGTCTCTTGGTATGCATGAATGATGTTTACTTTTCTTCTTCGGTATATATTTATCCACTATTTTCTCCAATATTTTATATAATATCTCCGTATTTACCCTTATGTCATCACTTACGAAAATGTTATCCCAATCTTTGTTTAATTCTTCATTAATTTCTGACCATTTTATATTTTTACTGTAGAAGTTGTATTTTCCATATCCTTCCCACTTTTTCATTTCTTGCTTATCTCTATTTTCACTTGCTTTGGAATGAACTGTTAATTCTATGACATTATGATCTGAAATACTCGCATTATAAACTATTATTTCTTTAACATAATTCATCTCGTTCACAAATATACTAGGTCTAAAGTATTTTCCTTTCTTGTTGGCAGGTGATTTATTTGTTGAATGTTGTATTCTAGTAGCATATCTAATAGCTATTCAAATTGCCTCTTATCTTCTGCACTACTATTACTCTCTTTTTTATATGTATAAGTACAACCACAGTCTCCTATTCGTTCTTTCCATTCTACGAAAGGAAAGTTGAAGTCACCAGATAGGAGAATAGTCCAGTCCTTGTGATTTCTACATATATCATCCAATTTTTCAATTATTAAGTCAAACTCTTTAGTATTAGGAGGACTATATATTACTATGTTCATCAATTTTTCAGATTCAAATTCTACCGCTATTAGTTCACATTCTGAGTTACTATATTTCTCATATATTTTTCCTTGTTTTTTGTCTTTCCCATATATTGCGGTTCCCCCTTGATTCCTATTTTTTCTATCTGATCTATAAGTTTGGAACCCTTTTATTTGATCATCATTCCCAGTCTCTTGGGAATACCAGGTTTCACTTATATTCATTATATCTATTTTCTTCTAGTTAGTTCTTCTAAGTACTCTATTTTTCTTTTTGAGTTACTCGTAACTAAACCCTGCGCATTCATCACTATGATGGTTTGCGTGTTTTCTCCTTCATTTAATATTGGTAGTAATAAGGATTTTCCCATGTCTCTTTCCTGTTCTGGTATGTTGTTCTTTTTTCATTTCCAGAAATTCTGACATTAAAAAATCCAACTTTTCCATAATATTTGATCTTCCTTCATCATAATTATTCATTTTGTGTCTGAATCTGCAATTTTCTCCGTTTCTGCAATATCCTCTTGCATAATAAATACAGTTATTATCTCTTGAGTAGAATTTCGGAGCTGATGCTTGAAATTTTTTGCTGACACCTCTGCATATCTCATTGGTGGTTTGCTTTTCTCTTTTACCTGATATTCTTGATTTCTCTCTTATTTGTTTCTTTCTTATTTTGGATTTTATTACTTGGTTGGTTATTTATTTGATTATGATTCATGGCTACAGGGTGCATATATTTGCATTTTTTGTCGAACTTACATCCTTTTCCTTCTTTTAGGTTTTTACATATTTTTGGATGCAGATCTCTGCAATCATCCCCATAGCCATCTAAGTATGCACATTTACCATATATTTCATAGTTTTGACATACCTTAGGATGTTTGTAGTAACATCTTTCTCCAAATCTGCAATTCCCTCTTTTCAAAAGGTTGCAGATTTTGTCTTTCTTGTCTATTTTTTCCTCTTTTCCGTCATTGTGTAGATCTGGGTAGAGCCTCTTCGGGATTGCTTTTCTGTTGTCATATCGTAATTTATTTCTTCGTAGGTATGCTGCTTTATTGCCTCATATGTAGTATCAATGAGTATCTCTGCATCCATACTTTTATCTTGTTCTTTGTTTTTCCTTATTTTTTTCTGTCATTTCATTTTTGTTTACTTCTCTTCCGTTTTCCTCTTCTTCTTTTTCTTCTTCTTCTTCCTCTTCCTCTTCTTCTTCATCCTCAACTATTTGTACATTCAATCTTGATTTAATAACATTGTCTATCCATGATAGACATGTTGAACAAAAAATTCTTGTATCTTTTCTCAAATCTTGCATTACCTCAGCACACTGTGGATGGGTCGGAATGTTGCATGCAGCACATTTTCTGATTAGGTTTTGTGGATTGACTATGCTATACCAAACCTTACACAGTTTGCATGCTTTTGGCATTCTTTTTCCTAATGCATCAATTAGGATATTCACAAGATTCACCTTATTCATTTTCTTTGTCGGAATATGTTGGTTTATGTATATTTTCTTTATGAGTCTCTTGACCACTTGGATTTTATTTGGAACTTCTTCAATTATTTTCAAGATGTTTTCATTAGATTTGTTCCAGTTTGAAGGATTATATCCTTCTAATATATCTATGAATGCTTTTGTATCTTTTTGGTTAGGACTGTTGCTGATTTCATAGATGAGAAATGCCAGTTCCCTTCCTGCTACCTCATCGTATTGCGAATCCGCCAAGCAAGCTAAATTACGCCACCTTTTCCCGCAGTTGGAACTTACTGCCATCTTGTTCTGATTTCAGTATTACACTTGTTAAACTAACTTAGAAGACGCTTTATCCTACTATTTTCACACTAATCTTATCACCGATAGTTCACGAACACTTCTAGATATTTCTCAAATTCTAGTCGTATGTTAAACTTGTGATATCTGTTGATTAATCTGACTTCACGCGGGTACGTCTCACCAAGCAAGATGGCTACTAGAGAGAGAGAGAGAGAGTGAATGTGCGTATGTGTGTGTTTATGCAGTTGATATCAAAGAATTTAAAAAAGAAATTATGCAATAAACAGTACCCCTATGAATGATACCCTTGAGCCGCCACTGCTGGGTGTGCCCATGGAGTCAGTATCGATTGTTGAGGATGTTAGGAGGACGACTAGAAAATGCTGAATAATTGTATATAAAATATATTTGTATAGATATATTATTATATAATATATAGTTATATTATATATATATATACTATACATTACAATAATATATATGTGTGTGTGTGT
>NC_061108.1:58656767-58661767 GCF_015104395.2 Macrobrachium nipponense | reverse complement strand
AATATCATTAACAGGAAACAAAAATGGATTTGCTAGTATAAGAATGCATATCACAGCCCCTCTTAATTTTAAATGTTACCATTTTTTAGTAAAACAATTAAATCTATTCTGCTTGTAAGCAATTCACAGAAGAAGAAAAGTATTCACATTAAAATCAACATCCTCTTTCAAATAAAAAGGAACATTTCATGCTACTTCCACAATAAAAACTATTTGAGTCTACAGAAAGATGTCGGCCGTTTTAAAGTGTCATTGCATTCCCATTGATTTCGCAAAGGTGATGAATTCGTTTACTGTTTAGGCTTCTTTTACAGGTCTTGCAATACGATCGTGATCATAACGATATAGTATTGAATACCCAAGTTATTCAACTCGGACACACATCAATGATAATTGTAAATTCAATGTGAGTTTTAAGGATTCAAATGCATTACTTTTCACGTTTGCTGTGCACCGCTGACACGGCAGAGGAAAGATTTTGTTTACAGGTCTCTTCTCATAGTTTTGGGCTCATTCGCCTCTTTTGGAGCGGTAGTGACAGTAAAATTAAGAACATGATCAAGTTATCTTCATTTACTAGTGTTTATCGGTCTTTTAGGAACACTCTCAAACACACACACACAAATATATATAATATATATAATATATATATATATATATATATATATATATATATATATATATATATATATATGATTATAATCACTTTAGCACGTGATTCATTTATCACACATACCCACAGGTGAAAAATATTTTTCCCCTGTGGATATGTGTGACATATATATATATATATATATATATATATAATATATATATATATATATTATATATATATGTGTGTCACACATATCCACAGGGGAAAAATATTTTTCACCTGTGGGTATGTGTGATAAATGAATCACGTGCTAAAGTGATTATAATACATATATATATATATATATATATATATATATATATATATAATATATATATATATATATATATGTATAATATATATATATATATATATATATATATATATATATATATATATATATATATATATATATATATTATATATATGTGTGTGTGTGTGTATATATATATATATAACTGAATCACGGAAATTTGGAACGTGATGAATATTTAAATAAAGGTAGAAGCCACGAAGGTGAGAAACACTGGAGTGCTACGAGATCTTTCGACTCGCAAAACTCCAGTGTTTCACTTTCCTTCGTGGTTTCTACCTATATATATATATATATATATTGCTTTTACATTAGACATGATTTCATGCAAACAGCCTTCCAAAGTTTTTACTTACTTGATGAAGACGACGACGCCAACCTTGGCTATATTAGCCTCCAGAGCTTTCCAAGAGTCTTTAATCAAGACCTTTTGTTCTTCGCTCATTGGAGGGGGTGACGGGAAAGACTCGTCCTTATGGGCCTCCTCTTGACATCCGTCCTGGGGAGGAGGTGCCGTTCCAACGTCCTCGTTTTTACCCTCTTCTGCCACCCCTTCCCTATTCTCCTGCTTCTTCTGCCTCGCGGGACTGTGAGAAGGATTAGACGACTTACTCGCCCTCCTGCTCAGGATCTTCAAGGACCTGTCCTTCGGGGTGTTGTTGTTGACGGCAGGACCCGAATCCCCCGTGGCTCCATTGGCTCCTTCGGGTTTCGCGGCGGATGCCCCCATTGCTTACCCCGCGGGAGAGGCGTCTTCTGTCAAGCTCGTGAGGGAACTGTCCCTTTGAAGTCGAACGGTGTTAGGGCGTTTCAGTTAAAGTGAGTTGTCTTTCATAAAACACGAGGCTTATTTAGACAGTCTCTTTCCAGGTCTCTCTATATACTGTGGCGAAGTTTCCTTTGAATGTCCTTAATTCCCTCCTATACAGGATAGATAAGTTCTGTTACACTTGAAAAAGACAAAAAAAGGAAATAAGAGAAGTATGTAATACTTTAACCTGATCTTAGTTTAATGAAGAATGTTGCTAAAGTAAGAATAAAGGAGTGTTCTGGGTAAATGCATTCTTTCTCTATTTGAAAGGGTGTCACTGCAGACCTCCAAAAGCGTGTTATTGGAATTTGCAGGCGTTCAGTCCCCTCTCTCCTCAAAAAGTCTTGAAAACCTGCACTCAACTTTTATTTCGCGTCAGATAAACTTTGGCATTTAATTATCGCTAAACTGGTCATTTTTTTCGCAATTGAAAATCAGTTGTCCTCAACAGTGACGCGACGTAGAAATTTACAATCTATCTTATCATTACGCTTTATTAATTTTGAAAATGATTTTGAGATTTACGTAGACGCACGGTATTATTGTATTCAGTAAAATCGGCCTGAGTTGAATGAAAATGAAATGACAAAAAATAAACACAATATATAACCACTTAAAAGCCAGTCCATTTAATGCATCGAAAATATATAATCTTTATTTCACTTCGGCATTATAAGGTTTCGTGTTTTGGTAACTAGTCGCAAGCAACAGTCGAAGAAAACTCGAAATCGGTGCTTTAGCGGGGAACCCAATTCGAAATCAGGAAGCCTTCTCAGGAAAATCACTACAAAATTCGTTGAGATTTCACTCGCAATAAAATTCGATCACTTCAACTTTTCTCGTGGTATCCTACCCACTTCTGTCTTCTTTTCTAAGAAGAATTTGATCCAGTCACACTTAACTGCAATTTAAGAAGCCACATTAAGGCAGAACTAACCTTTGGCCGAGAGGAAGTTTGGAGAAGGCGAGAGGGAAGTTCACCGAAGTCGGTTTGGCAAACAATTTTCTGAGTTTGAAATATTCTCGACTAAATTTATTTTCCGTCTCTTCGTTTGTTTACGGTTCGAAATCTTCTACTGCCGTAAATGATACTAGAGTTGTGTACTCTGTACTACTTCATTCTGCGCTATAGACTTTTCATCTACAAGCACTAGAATCGGATTGCGTTTTGCCTTGATGACGCAGAGTTCAGGCGCGCTTCCTTCTTCCTTCTCTAGCCAGTGATGTTCGGGAGTACAGACAACGCGAGAGAGGAAGCGTTCCAGGAGACCCGATGTCACGCACTGAGTCCTGGGAAATGGTTCACCCTTCTCCCCTCCTCGTCTACTCTCACCTTCTCTCTCCCTTTTCAGCTCCGACTCTCCTGACCTCTTTTTCCCTCGCTCGCTCTCTTTCTCTCTGTCGGTACACCTGTTCTAGTTTCTCTCTCGCAGCCTTAAAGCGATTTAGGGAAGGCGTTTGCAGACGCTGTGATAATAATCAGACTGGGAATATTTCGCATCAAGAAAAAACTAATTTCATGAATCTGTTTTTTTTTTTTTTTTTTTTTTTTGTAATGCGCAGAAATGCTGTTTATATAATTTCTTTTTTATGTTTGTATATATGTGTGTGTGTATGCTTATTTATAAATAAATAAAAAATGAATATATATATATATATATATATATATATATATATATATATATATATTTGTTTATTTATTTATCTATCTATACATACACCTGCATTTATATATATATATATATATATATATATATATATATATATATATATATTTTTTTTTTTTTTTTTTTTTTTTTTCTTAAGTCTATATCATTTTCACCCGGTGGCATTGGCATTCTATCAAATCTCACGCCGGAAGAATAAGAGATTGCGTCCCTTATGCGGTGCTTATTCTTCTTGCAGATAGAAAATATCTTCTTAGATTAAGCCAGTTTAGAAATCAAATTTGTGTGGCGTTTTTTTTTTCTCTGACTTTTTTCAGTGAAATCGCATCGTCACTACGCGAAAAGTTATATCATCAAACGAAACAGACGTGAAATAGGAGATGACTTTGCAAGATCAGTAAATAATTTTATATCTTATCAACGCCGGTTTCATCATTCTCTTCCAAAACGCTTAATACACCATAGAAATGAAAAGAATCCCTCAGCCTATTTGATACGTTATGCCTCCGGAAGTATGCACCTTATGACCTGCCTTTGCCATACGTGAGATCAGAATCAAGAGAAGATCTAGAGGGCTGTTTGCAGGTGGGTTTGGTGGAGATGCTGAGTGATCACAGTTTGTAGGTAGCATAAGAGGCATATATCAATGAAGTAGCTTCATCAATAACACCATCAATGTCCCCAGAGATCATACCAAGATTCCTCAATAAACATATAGGACAAGGAATCTTCGACAGACTGCCTTTCCCAATTCTGCAAAACTGCAATACTGTCAGAACCTAATAAAACAAATATTTACCAGTAACAAAGGGTTCTGAATGTTGTTACTTGTATGTCCAGTATTGTTAATCTTACAAAATCAGCAATACCTGTCGTGGTCCAGTGAATTACTAATAGGGCGAAACAGCCATCTATAACCACAGGAGATGGGTTCTGTAGAAGTGATTCAACGCCAAGTTATATTTTTCGTCTGAGCTTAGACTGAGCTTTGGTTATATGCATCTCACCAGTGTCCATGACCTGAGATGATGCTCATGGGGAGAGTCATGTGCAAGGTATCTCTCATGTTTAATATCCTTTGATAACAGAAGCTTATAACACGTGACTAAATTACTACTGTAAAATAAACTGAAGTTATTTAGAATTCTATCTGTTGCTTCTTTTTTTCAACCCTGATGATTCAAACTTCTTCCTCAGTTGTCCACCATCTAATATAAGCAACGTTGACAGTTTTCAGGAGAAATACTATAGCCTGTGGCTATATTAACTATGCTAGCTGGATGATTTTTTCAAATGAGTCAATAGATGTTCGCTTATTAAGTTACATATTTTCTCGGTTGAGTTATCAAACGGTCCCAGATGGCATTTTCCTTCATATCCTCATGAAACAACCAATCATTTAATTTATTGTTTGCCATAGTTTTATGCAAGTCAATCCAAATTTAATAGGTAGAGCCTATATATTTTGAGCTTGTTTTTATAGGTGGTGATTTTTGTAGCTCAAACATTATCTTCCTCATCATCACCGAAACATTAAATGCTGACGCTTTGCTGTGGAGAACTATCAAAGTGGCG
>NC_061108.1:58631767-58654267 GCF_015104395.2 Macrobrachium nipponense | reverse complement strand
ATGATGTCTTCACCAAAGGTAAATATAAAATGTGTGTATGTCTGTTGATATCTGTGTTGACATAGAGCTATCTTCTGTTGCCATTTCTTCCTTTTCACGAAAACTGTCTAAAGCTTGGACTGAGTTAATAAGGAAATTCCCGTGATCATTCTCAGTGAGTATCTTCCGTGAGGTTTTAGACTAATCTAGAGAAATGTATGTAAATAAACTCCGCCTTCATAGTTTGTTCATTTTGAAAATAAGCAGTACATTAGTTTTCGGGGAAATAACAGTCAGAATCACATTTCAACTCTCCTGCTTTCTAAAACTTGAAATCCATTGGTATTGAATGAAGAAATCTAACTTTGTAGTTAAGCACAATTTTATAGAATGATTTGATCGCTGTCACAAGGCTTTTTTTCTGAAATAGAGTAATGGAAATAAATAATTTTCTAGGAACTTTCATATGTGACATAGGGGAGTTAAACTCATTGAAAAGTTCCCAAGTCAATCAATGTCATAATTAAATGCTTTTCGTTTATTGTCTTTCATAGACCGGTTCCTACTGTTTTCGGTTCATTGTTAGAGCAAAGTTTGACAAAAATTATTCTAAAACGGCGCTCTAAAGTATACTTCAATAAACACACACACACAGCACACATTTACATATATTTATGTATGTATATATGTATGTATGTATGTATGTATGTATGTATGTATGTATGTATGTATGCGCCCTGAACTAAATCTTTTACTTTTGTAAAGAAGAAATGGACCGACGCGGCAAGAGAACAGCGTCTCCAGAAAAAAAAGAACCATTTTAATTGGTTTCATATTTCATTCATTCCTGGTCGTTGTTTTCATTAATCCTTCTTTGTTCTTATCAATCATGGCACCTTTCCGGTTCCTTTTCCTCTTTTTATCATTGCCTCTTTTCTTTCTTAATGACAATCTTTGTCTTATTACCTGTAACCAGGTTTGTCTCCTTCTACCTCCATGTTATTACAGTATCTCATTTATGAGTCTTTACCTAACATTTAATCTTTAAACAAACGCAATCAACGATTGACCGTCTGTTTATAGTCGTGGAATCGGCTTTGATCATTCCTAAGGCTGACAAGCCTCGTCATCAGCTCGCCCCGGATATACCACGCCATTGTGACGTCAGAGACAGAAGGAGAGAGAGAGAAAGAGAGTCTGTTCACGATATCCATCACCAAGCTTGCAAGAAGGCAGCCATAAACTATCGGTGGCGATGGCAAAAATAGCATGTACCCTGTCTGCCTTCGTGTCTCTCTCTCTTTCTCTCTCTCTCTCTCTCCTTATATATATATATATATATATATATATATATATATATATATATATATATATATATATATATAAGGTGTTGTTTTGTTTACAATCGTTACGCAAGCGCGCAAGCGCGAATTTCTTTCTTGCCGCACTAAAAAGTATCTGTGACACATCTCGGAAATTATTTCGTCACTTTGACATAATTTTTTTACCATTTTAAATTAGCCGTTACATGGAGTATTATATATGAAAATGTGCGCATTTGTATGTAGAATACAACAAAAAAATATTCATTATTGTAGCTTTTATCAGTTTTGAGATATTTTCATATAAATAACGATAAGTGCCAAAATTTCAACCTTCGGTCAACTTTGACTTTACCGAAATGGTCGAAAAACGCAATTGTAAGCTAAAACTCTTATATTTTAGTAATATTCAATCATTTACCTTAATTTGGCAACTAATTGGAAGTCTCTAGCACAATATTTCGACTTATGGTGAATTTATGAAAAAACTTTTTCCTTACGTCCGCGCGGTAACTCTTCCGAAAAAAATCATACATGCGATTGTGGTAATGTTTGCACCATTCTAAATTAGCCGTTACATAAAGTTTTATATATGAAAATTTGCGCAATTTCATGCGCAATGCAACTAAAAACAACCCATGGTTGTAGCTTTTATAAATTTTGAAATATTTTCATATAAAAAATGATAAGTGACAAATTTTCAACCTTCGGTCAACTTTGACTTTACCGAAATGATCGAAAAACGCAATTGTAAGCTAAAATGCTTATATTCTAGTAATATTCAAGCATTTATCTTAATTTTGCAACAAATTGGAAGTCTCTAGCACAATATTTCGATTTATGGTGAATTTATGAAAAAAATAACATTTTCTTTACGTCCGCGCGGTAACTCTTCCGAAAAAATCATACATGCGATTGTGGTAATGTTTGCACCATTTTAAATTAGCCGTTACATAAAGTTTTATATATGAAAATTTGCGCAATTTCATGCACAATACAACTAAAAACAACCCATGGTTGTAGCTTTTATAAATTTTGAAATATTTTCATATAAAAAATGATAAGTGACAAATTTTCAACCTTCGGTCAACTTTGACTCTACCGAAATGGTCGAAAAACGCAATTGTAAGCTAAAATGCTTATATTCTAGTAATATTCAAGCATTTATCTTAATTTTGCAACAAATTGGAAGTCTCTAGCACAATATTTCGATTTATGGTGAATTTATGAAAAAAATAACATTTTCTTTACGTCCGCGCGGTAACTCTTCCGAAAAAATCATACGTGCGATTGTGGTAATGTTTGCACCATTTTAAATTAGCCGTTACATAAAGTTTTATATATGAAAATGTGCGCACATTCATGTATAATACAACAATAAATAGTTGAAGGTTGTAGCTTTTCTCATTTTTGAAATATTTGCGTATAAATCACGATAAATAGAAAAAAAACCACGTTCGGTCAAATTTGACTCTACCGAAATGGTCAAAAAACGCAATTGTAAGCTAAAACTCTTACAGTCTTGTAATATTCAGTCATTTATCTTCATCGTGAAACAAATTCGAAGTCTCTAGCACAATATTTAAATTTATGGTGAATTTTTAAAAAAAAACTTTCCTTCCCTCCGCGCGCGGATTCTCCGCCACAAATCTCCGAAATGCGTAAATCCCATTCTCGGAATATTTGCTCCATTTCATATTAGGCATTTCATAGAGTTTTATATATGAAAATGTGCGCAATTTAATTTAAAATAAAACGAAAAATATTTGAAAGTTGTAGCTTTTCTTATTTCCGAAATAATTGCATATAAAAAAATATATATAAAAAAAATTCGACATTCGGTCAACTTTAACTCGTCAGATATGGTTGAAAACTGCATTTGTAAGCTAATATTCTTACAGTATAGTAATATTCAATCATTTGTCTTCATTTTGAAAGAAATTGGAAGTCTCTAGGACAATATTTAGATTTATGGTGAATTTTTGAAAAAAATATTTGTTTACCTCTGTGCGTTACGAATTTATGCATTATTTTGTGATAATATTTTCTCTGTGTTGCTTTTATCGTTTTACAATGTGTTGTATACCAAAATGATTGCAATTTAGTGTACATTACAATGAAAAAATAGGTAACTTGTTACCTTTAACTGTTTTGCGCACAGCGCGACTTAAATACAATTATATATGAAATTTCGTTTTTGTGCTATCATATATTGCATTATTTATATATGATAATGATAATTTTTTTTCATTTCTGATGGTTGCATAATAAACTTCAGGCAATGACAAAAAAAGGAGCCAAAAATGAACTCTTAATCTTGAAAACTAAGCGCGCTGTGATTTTTTGAAAAAAATATTTTTTCCGCTTCCGCGCTCACTCTGAAACGTCTCCGGCACACGGGAGACATTTTTTTTTTTACTGCTTCGGCGTTTAAGGGTTAGTTGCAACTAATAAAAATATAACACATTTTACCTTTACCTATTTTCTTTTTGCTGCAGCTTGTTCAAAAATTCACCACAAAATAGGTGCCATTATACACTGATATGATGTTTGTTCAGATTCCACAAAAACACTAAATAATACTAAATAACTCTAAGAAATATCAAATCTGAAATCTAAAAGTTACGAGTGACCAATGTCTAAGTATAAATCTTTACGTTACTTTAATATCAATTATGGCGAGAGAGAGATAGAGAGGGAGATGTCTGAACACAACGAGATTCTAAGAAACAATGAAAAACTCTTCCTTACGAAAGCTGGACAGTGGAGATGACACAAAACGTTTTGGGCAATGCAAAAGATGATGCAATATTATAGAAACTTCGAAAGTGATGCAACTTTTTTTTTAAAAATCGTGAAATCTACACGTGGTTTCGGCAATAACGTATGCGTATGAAACCAGTCAGCTCAACAAAGACACGTATTCGATCGAAACAGACTCGAGCAAAACTCCATATCAGACGTGAAGACAGAATTCCCTAAACACAACGAAGACCTTAAGGTCTCTAATCAAACGTGTTGACAGGTTAGGAAAGCAAAGCAGAAAGTTCGGGGTCTCTTATCGCAAGGTGTTGACATAATAGGGACACAATTCTAGCTTCGAACGGACAAAGATAATCTCTCTCTTTACACTCTATGTTATATACTCTTTTACATTATGTTATGCGAAATCTGAACACACATTCTAAACATCCTACAACCCTAAGGCTGGCTAAGGAATCTGAAAAATGTTGCAAAACTCTATATATAACATTTTACACAGTCAAAGAGGGGATATATGTGTTATGAAAGTAGCAATATATAATATACCTCCCTCTAGAAGATTGTTTATCATGGTATTGAATCCAACGATTCGCAACAAGATAAATAATCAGCAACTACATTGTTTTTGCCACTAATGTGCTGCACTCTTAAGTTATACTGTTGCAGGCACAAAGACCACCTGGTCAGTCTTTGATTAGGATTTTTCATTCGTTGGATAAATGATAGTGGATTGTGATCAGACAACACTAAAATTTCTTCATTCATAGGTTTCTTCACATACACTTCAAACTTTTTCAATGCGGTGATTAAGGCTAAAGTTTCCTTCTCAATTGTTGAGTCTACTTTCTGATGTATTTTTCAATTTTGAAGACATGAAGCACGCAGGATGGTGGATATTATTTTCATCTTCTTGAAGTAGAACAGCTCCTATGCCACAGTCAGAAGCATTAACTTGTATCACAAATTTCTTGTTAAAGTCTGGAGCTTGAAGTACTGATCTTGAAGTTAAAATGGCTTTTACCTTCTCAAAGGATTCTTGACACTCAGGAGTCCAAACAAACTTAGCTTTGGGACTAATTAAGTCTGTCAAGGGAGCTACTACAGCTCAGCTGAGAAATTTGGGCAGAAACGACGATAGAATCCAGCCATGCCTAAATATCTCTGTAGCTATTTCCTGGTAGTAGGTGTGGTAGCCTTATGGATACCTTCTACATTAGCATTTACTGGAGCAAGAAGGCCTTTCCCAACTCCAAACCCAAGCTACTGCACAGTTGCCTTTCCAAACTCACTCTTTTCTAGGTTGAATGTTAGTCCTGCTTCTTGTAGTTTCTTGAAAACTTTCCTCAGAATCTCAGAATCTTCAGATGTTCTTCCCATGTTGTAGAGCAAATCACTATGTCATCCAGGTATACACCTACTCCTTCTATCGATCCTAGCAGTTGATCCATCACTCGTTGAAATGTTGCAGGTGTATTCATCAGACCAAACGCAGAACAGTATAATGATACAGTCCAAATGGAGTAATAAAAGCTGACAGCAACTTCGCGTCCTCATCTAAGGGAAAATGATAATATCCTTTCAACAAGTCTGTCTTGGAAACAAACTTGGCTTGCCCAATATTATCAAGTAACTGAACTATGAGAGGCAAAGGATAATTGTCAGCCACACTGATAGAATTCAGTTTCCCATAATCAGTACACATTCTAAATCAACCATCTGGTTTCTTCACTAACACACATGGAGAACTGAAGTGACTTGAACTGGGTTCTGCTAATCCATGTTGCCACAAATACTCAACTTCCTTCTTCAAAACATCTCGATGATACGGTGATAAGCGATATGCTCTTTGCTTGAAGGGTTTTCTGTCTTCTTGAATCTTGATTTCATGCTTGGTCAGATCAGTTTGCCTAGGCACATCTGTAAAAATTTCTGGGAAACTTCTAATCACTTCACTTAATTCTTCACCTTGTTCAACACTCAGATGTTTCAACTTATCCTCCAAATTTTCCAAAATTGAAGAATTATTCATCTTGCTTTCAGCTTCCAATTCGTAGCCATCATCGTCTTCTGTAGATTAAGTTGTTTGTGTTATTGACACAGTTTCAGTTTTAGTTTCTGAGAAATAAGGTTTCAAGAGGTTCACATGTATCTTCCTTTGTCTTCTTCTTCTTTCTGGTGTTTCAATCACATAAGTTCTATCACTCAACTTCTCAATTATCTTGTAAGGACCTTGAAATTTATTAGTGAGGGGAAATCTCTTTACAGGTAAGAACACTAATATTTCTTGTCCAACACTAAAACTTCTTAGCTTAGTCTTAGCATCAAATCTCCTTTTCATTTTCTCTTGACTCATTTTCAAGTTTACTAAAGAGAATTTTCTAATCTCTTTCAACCTTTTCTTTAAGTTCTTCACATACTCTTCTTGGCTTTCCTCTTGATTTTCTTACCAATTTTCAGTAAGAATCCTCAACAGTCCTCTCACTTCTCTTCCAAAAATCATTTCATTACGTGAACATTCCATACTTTCTCAATAAGCACTCCTAACATCAAACAACATTAATGGTAAACTAACATCCCATTCTCTTCCTGACTCAGAACAATACTTTGTCAGCATAATTTTCAATGTCTGGTGGAGCCTCTCTAAGGCACCTTGAGTCTCTGGATGATAGGTAGTGGATAACTGTTGTTTCACTCCTAACAAATTCATCACATCCTGAAATAACTTTGAAGTAAAGTTTGTTCCTCTGTCACTTTGTACTATTTCTGGAAGATATGTTTCTAACAGGAATTGCCTCTGGATATCTTGTCACAGGACACATTAATATTAACAAATACTCATTTCCCTTCTTTGTCTTCGGCAGCGGTCCAACCATATCTATAATCACTTTGCTAAAGGGTTCTCCTCTAACTTCTATAGGTTGTAGGGGGGCTTTCTTGATGGTTTCATTCGGTTTTCCAGCTATCTGGCAGGTATGACACTCACAACAGAATCTGCTAACATCTTTGTGAAGTCCAGGCCAGAAAAAATATTTCATGATCTTCTCCACAGTCTTCCTGATTCCCATATGTCCAGACTCATGAGCTACTGCTACCACTTGCTTCCTCAATGGAAATGGAATCATAATTTGATGATATTCACCCCACACAGCATCTCCTGGTATATCTGTAGGTCTATATTTCCTCATCAGCAAACCTTCCATCAGATAATAACAGGTAGGAGTTTTTTGCATCTCTTCTTGATCAACAACTCTGAAGAACAAATCAGCTAACGATGCATCCTTCTTCTGCACATCCATTAGCTTCTCTCTTGTCACTTGACCAACTTCAAGGGTTGACTTCTCAATATCTGCTAACTCAGCTACTGTAGTTTCACTACTGTCTTCAGGAACACTTTGACTACTTGGGGTCTCTTCAGGAACATCAGGATCTTCTTCGTTGTCGTCTTCTTCATCTTCTTGGGAAATCTCTTCTTGGTCAGCACTATGGGAAACATCACTTCCCTGGAACAATTCTTCTAAGCACAAAAATCCTTCACTTGATCCTTCTTGGGTGTGTAAATCCTCAGTTTCTTCACTTGCAGTCGTAGTCCTCTTCATACTTCTGGTAGTTACACAACTAGGAAACAGGTGGGGGTTATTCTTCTCCAACTCTACTGTAGGACTAATCCTCAATGGTTTGTCTGCCACTACAGGACAAGAAATAAATGGTACACCACCAACTTCATTCCCCAACAGAACATGTACACCTTCCACAGACAGTGAGTCCTTTACAGCAAAATCAACATTTCCTGTCATCAAATTCTTCAAAATAACTGAATCTCCTGTGAGATTCTTCTCCAGCTGAGGGTGAGCACCACGTATTACCACACTATGGTTACTTCCTGTATCACGTAATAGCTTGACTGGTACCTGCACACTTCCTCCTTGATTAGACAGCATACCTTCATAGATATGTGGCTTAAAAGCCTCCACACTGCTAAGCTACTCACTGCTTGAGGTTACATTTCCACTGGTTGCTAAACATTCAGCTTGTTTAGTTTCATTCTTCTCTTGAGTTTAATTCTTTCCCACACTGTTCTTCGTAGTTTGTTTCACCTGGTCACCTTTCACAACTTGACCAACTGGCTTTGACTGCTGTTGATTCCGGTAACACTCTTGACTGAAGTGTCCTACTCTTCCACACTTGAAACAGACAACATTAGGTTTCTGTATGTCTTGAAAAACTGGATGAGCATTTCACATTAGTTTGCTGAGGTGTACCACCTTGTGTACTCTTGGTAGTATCACTTGTAGGTTTCCCATTAAATTTGTTCCTGTAATTTGGATGAGACTTAAAACCTGGGCGTTGTTGACTCTTATATGTTCAGGAATTCTCTTAAGATACTGTCCAAGAACAAGTAATTCTTCTAACTCATCAAAAGTTTTGACTTTAGCAGCTTCTAACCAACGTTTGAAACACCTTCTTACTTTATAAACATAATTTAAGAATGCTCCCTTCTCATCCTTTCTTAAATTCCTGAATCGTTCATTGTAGTACTCTGGGGTCATCTGGTAAACTTGTAGCACATTGTGTTTAAGTACCTTGTAGTCTTTACACTGATCAGCTGTTAAGGCTAGAGAAGCACTTCTCCCTATACCAATTAAGACACTTTGTAGTAAAACTGACCATTTATCTTCTGGCCATCCCATACCTGAAGCCACTTTCTCAAAGTGATCAAAAAACTCATTTGGAGTTTCTTCAGTAAACTTAGGGATTAACTTCCGTTCTCTTACTACATCAAATACAGTGTCTTGATTACCTTGGTTAGGGTTAGATAGTGTTACAGGTAAAGTGGATCTAGCTCTTATCAATTCCATCTCCCTTTCATGTCTTGCGATTTCTCTTTCCTCTTTTATCCTTTCTCTTTCCTCTTCTGCTGCTTTTTCTTCGTCTCTTTCCTTCTTTCTCTTTTCTCTCTGTCTTCTCTTTCTCTTCTTTCTCTTTTCTCTCTGTCTTCTCTTTCTCTTTCAGCTTGCATTTTCAGCTTAATCAAATTCTCTTCTGCTTCAATGCGTCTTAGCTCTAACTCTGCATCACTTTTCTCTTTCTTTTCTGCTTGCTTATTCATAAGATCAGCACGGGCTACATTCAACAACTCTTGAGCCAATTCTAGCTCATCTTCATCAGTTATTCTACCAGAGTCTATCAATAATTCCATAGCAATACATCTTATTTGTGCCTTTACCATACTAGTAGACACATAATCACCACAGGCACTGCTAAAGCGCTCCACTGTGCCTTAGTCAGAGTGGTTTCAGATAACACTTGGATGAAAGGGGCTGCTAAAAATTCCTGAACCTTGAACTGAGCCATTTTTTCTAAGTTATCAACTTACAATTCAATAAAATAAATGCAAAACAAAAACTATATGGTTACTCTCTTAACGATATATATCCCAAACTCCACCAGTATATACTAGAGTGATAATGAAATCTGTTTTGCCTGGTCTCTGGGCACCATTAATACTTGTAACGAAGTGCCAAGTATCTGGTTACTACACTTACTATTCATTAATTGTTACCTCACAAAAGCCAGACACCTGAACCTTCATCACAGGTACTAAATGACTGAATACTCTAAAGGCAACAGTGATCCCTTAAACAACTTACCAGTATTGCAGAAAATCGGACTAAGTTCATCAAAACAGGTGTGAGGTAATCTTGTAAGTAATTGAATTAATCAAAGGGCATCACTCCATCAACAACTTTAAAAGTCTAAGTATTTCCCTGATTTCATAAGTCAAAGTACTTCCCTGGTTCTAACTCACTTCAAGTACATTGAAAGAAAACAGATCAATTGCCACTCTACGTTTCTACCTAACATAAATATACTAGTGAAAAGAAACACTTATAAAAATTCAACATACAAAAATTTATTATTAAACTCAACATTTATAAGTGAAATTCACAATATCAGGGAAAATTACTGTTACTTGAAAACAAAGTAGAGTTTAATTAATTGTTGAATTAATTAAGTAAAATTAAATCAAAATTAATTTATCATAAAATTCAAGAAAATTAATTCAATTGAAATTCAAAAGTGTTAGGTAATCTTTGAAATTTGGAAATTAATTCACAAGTGCTATACAACAATGAAACTTAAAAAGAATTCTAAGTAAATGCAAATTAATTCACAAGTGTTAAATTCAATGAGATGTGCAACAATCAAGTAATGAAAATAACTAAGTCAATTAAATTGTGAAAGCAAATGAAAACACAGAAAAATGTGGAAAATACCAAAATTGCTAAAAACACTAATCACACAAAATATAAAATAAAACACACACACTTCAATAAGAATATCAAATAAATGCAGAAAAAATAAACACTTCAATAAGAAAATGGATAAATGCACTTCAAATGAAACAAACACAAAGCACAAACATTTGCAATGTGTAAAACTGAAATTAGTTCACTTAAACCATTGTAACCATCAGTTAGTTTTTACCAAACCATCGTAACCATTAGGTATTAGTTTTTACCAAACCATCGTAACCATTAGTTATTAGTTGCAACTAATAAAAATACAACACACTTTACCTTTACCTATTTTCTTTCTGCTGTAGTTTGTTCAAAAATTCACCACAAAATAGGCACCGTTACACACTGATATAATGTTTGTTCAGATTCTACAAAAACACTAAATAATACTAAATAACTCTAAGAAATATCAAATCTGAAATCTAAAAGTTACGAGTGGCCAATGTCTAAGTATAAATCTTTACGTTACTTTAATATCAATTATGGCGAGGGGGAGAGAGAGAGAGAGAGAGAGAGAGAGAGAGAGATGTCTGAACGCAACGAGATTCTAAGAAACAATGAAAAATTCTTCCTTACGAAAGCTGGACAGTGGAGATGACAAAACATTTTGGGCAATGGGAAAGATGATGCAATCTTCTAGAAACTTCGAAAAAAAAAATCGTGAAATCTACACGTGGTTTCGGCAACGAAGTACAAGTATGAAACTAGTCAGCTCAACAAAGACACGTATACGATCGAAACAGACACGAGCAAAAGTCCCTATCAGACGTGATGACAGAATTCCCTAAACACAACGAAGACCTCAAGGTCTCTAATCAAACGTGTTGACAGGTTAGGAGAGCAAAGCAGAATCTTCAGGGTCTCTTATCGCAAGGTGTTGACATAATAGGGAAACAACTCTAGCTTCGAATCGACAAAGATAATCTCTCTCTTTCTTTACATTCTACGTTATATACTCTTTTACATTATGTTATGCGAAATCTGAACACACATTTTAAACATCCTGCAACTCTAAGGCTAGCTAAGGAATCTGAAAAATTTTGCAAAACTCTATATATAACATTTTTACACAGTCAAAGAGAGGATATATGCGTTATGAAAGTAGCAATATATAATATATATATATATATATATATATATATATATATATATATATATATATATATATATATATATTTATATATAATACATATATATATATATATATACATATATATATATATATATACATATATACATATACATTTATATATAACATATATATATATATATATATATATATATATATATATATATATATATATATATATACAGGCTATGCAGGTATATCACATACATCCATTCAGGAAATCGCAGACAACCACATCAGAAGACATTTATTGAGACGTTTCGCACATACAATGTGTATCTACAGTCTGTTGAGATAAAAACACATACTTATTTACACTTAATAACAGCAGGATTCTTAATATAGTAAAAAATACAAGACTGAAATTAACTTAAAATTGACAAAAGGACTAAAAATTTACAAGTAAAACGAAAAAGTAAAAAGTACAAATAAAAAAACAAATACCAAGGCGCAACCAACCGTTAGTTGAGAAGGAAGGAGGTTGAATGACTAGACTTGGGCAAAAAGTTAAAACGTTGATTACGCCAGATAAAGCGGAGATGAAACTCCATTATTCAACGAGGGAACAAGACGTTTAATATATAATGACTCTAGAGTGGTTAGGTAATCAGAGTCTTTAACTGAGCCTAAAATAGAGAAGTGTTGTTTCTTCACCTCTATCTTACAATTGACTGCATGATGTTTTATGTTTGAGTGTTCAGGCCTACTTAATTTTTGACCCGTCCTAAAACTAAAGCACATGTGACTGCAGAATCTCATCTGCAGCAGCCTCTTAGTCGATCCAACGTAAATTCCAGGATATCCCAGCCACGTAAATTTGTATACCGCGTTAGATCGCATGAACTGCTGCAGACGATCTTTGAAGCAGAAAAAAGAGCCTATTTTGCTTGGGTTGTTAGATATAAGTTTTATATTTAGTTAGGTGTTGTGAAAATTTGCCATTGTATATATATGGTATGGTTCACCCTTGGGTCCATTATTCGCAAATTTTCTTGATGTTTTAATAATCAGAGACACGACAGAATACAAATTTACCATATACAGAAAACCAAAGTTCTCAATTTCATACATTAACTACTTTAGCTATCACGACATTGCTATCAAGATAGGTGTAGCCAGCCACCTGCTCTTAAGAGCCTTACGAATTTGTTCCATAGATTTACTGGAAAAAGAATTTGAACTAATTCTTGAGCAACTTATGTCTTTAAAGTATCCTGACCATATAATTGAGAAAGCAATTCACAAAGCAAACGTAATTTACTACCGACCCCCTCAAGACAAGACCAGAGATACACCCAACAATAAAATAGAAATTCCACACCTGGACAGGATTAATACGGTGACTCAGACCCTCGGAAAATCTAACCCTTTTGCATTTACTTACCCAAACACCTTAGCCAAATCCCTGATTAACGTCCAACAAAAGACATCCCTCAAGGATATAGGGTTTTACGAAATCCCATGCCAGGACTGCGACAAATCTTACATCGGATTTACAGGAAAATCACTTCCCCAGAGATTAATACAACACAAACGGTCAGCTAGGTATGGACAACAGATCTCAGCTATTTTCAATCATATAAATGAACATAACCATAGAATAAACAGGAATTTGTCACGTATAATTTATAGCAGCAACTGCCGGTACAAGAGTTAAATGATGGAATCGGCCTTAATAAAAGAGAGGCAGGTAATGAACATCTCAAAAGGAGCATGGGATTCAGATGTGATCAACAAGATTTTCATTCAACCAATGTTTAAAAGATTAAAGGAAGATTATCAGCTGGGGTGACCTAAATTGGCTCACCTGTGGATGGATCTCTTGGTATAAATACCACCTTTTCTGTAAACTTCTCTCATTCATTTTCTACCTGAAGAGGGTGACAGCAGTCTCTGAAATATAGTATTTTTCTCTCATATTTTGGTGTTTTTATGGGCTTCTTTTACTATAATTTTATATATATTATATATATTTATATATATATATATGATAATATATATATTATATATATATATACTACTATATATTATATATGCATGTGTGTATATATGTTATTTATATATATAATATATATATATATATATATATATATATATATATATATATATATAATATATATATATATATATATATATATCTATATATATGTGACGGTTACTTACTTTCTTGCACAGATCTAAGGTAACGTGTGCCGACACTGGAGGCTATACTTTGGAGAATTAGGTAAAGGGTTCTGTTAGGATGAGAAATTAATTTTGATATGTTTCTTTGCATTAAGTTTATTCTTCGTTTTAGGGTTTCTTACACGTTTTTCCACCTTCGGAGTTACTGGCTCTTGGACTGATAAAACTTAATTTGGCATTGTTTTTTTTGCAATTACGAGTCTATAGGCACGAGGGAATTTTACTGAGTATTGATTGTCACTTTCACTGTCTTTGATTGCTTCGCACACACACTTTTGCACCTGTTTCTTCTTCTGGGGATTCTTCTGTCCTTTCTCTGTTTCACGGCCATGCCACTGCAGCTCTCCCCTCAGGCTCCCCGGTTGTTCTCTCTCTTGGCTTCTCTGTTCCCCTTTTTTCTCTGCTCCCTTTTCTGCTTGCTCTCTCTCTCGTCTCGCCTTTTGTTCAGTTGAAATCTCCTTAGCCCCGCCTTTGGATTTGGGATTTTGACTGGGTGTGGCATTTTCTGAAAGACTTCTTGTGCCTTAGTGGCTGCAAACATTATACAAGACCGCCTTCCTGTCAGGTCTTCTACAGTAATTCGTAGGCTTTGAATTTGTATACGCCTCCTTCTTCATGTCCTGGCTCTTAGGGGCGTGTCCCTTGGTAACCTCATAGGTCATTCGTTGATACCCCTTTTGGGCTGTCTTATGACCAACACTCATGGCTTTTGATTCGTCGATACTAGAGGCCTACATTTGGAGGGGTGGAGCTTTTAAGAATTTGGTACTTTAATTCCCTCTTTCTAACAACGGGTCATAGAATTCCTTTTTAACGTATGCCAGATGGCTCTCTCTGACCTGTTCACGAAAGGAACGCCGATTAGTCATAGGCGCTAATGAGAGTAGTTTCCAATTTCTCGAAGGTGCCTGGGCGATATCGCTGGTCACTAATCGCTGGTACGGACAGAGGCTTTTTGGGGGAGATGAAAACCAGATGTCTAATGGCTAAAAAGCCTAATGTTTGGAGTAACAAAATCCTTTCGCTAAGAAAATCATTATCGTATCCCTTTCCTTGTGAAAATCTTTTTCTTCTCTTATTATCCGTTTCGTGCCTTTTTCTAAGTATTATTAAGTTATTGCTTTGTAATAACGACACTGGCCACACTTACAGTCTCGGCCCGCTACCTCGCTGACTCCGACAGCGTTATCTAAGCTGAAGCAAATATTATACCTACAAGAGGACTCCTAACTTATGCTTCTTGGAAATCATATTGAAACTTTAACTCAAAAACATCAAAAGTGAATGTAAACATGAGCAAATCCTTGATTAAGTAACGTTAAGGGCAACAATCAAAATTGAATGTAAACATGAGTAAATTCTTGAGTAAGTAACATTCAGAGAAACATAAAAACTGAATATGATTATGAACAAGTACTTAATTAAGTAATATTAAAAGAATCATCAAACTGAATTCAAATATGAGTAAATCACATTAAGAAACATGAAACTGAATGCAAACAAAATAAATCACCAAAACCAAGAAAAACTGAACGTTAAACATACATAAGCCCTTAAGTCACGTAAGTTATATAAATGCATGGTAGAAGCAAAAAATATGGTAACTATCAAGTTTTACAGTATATGATTGGTACAGTCCTCAGTCCTATTCTATCTAGGTGGATATCGTCTTTCTTTATGGAAAAATAAATTTCGCTCGTTGTTGACGACATTTGATGGCTTCTTGTTTGCTGCGACCTGCTGCTTGGAGACAAGTCCTTGGAGAAAATATCCTTGTGTATTTGTATGCAATAACAAGTGTGTCCTTGACTTCCTACTGAGATTGTGTATTGTGTTTATGCAAAATTTCATTGGACAC
This sequence comes from Macrobrachium nipponense, assembly GCF_015104395.2. Lineage (NCBI taxonomy): Eukaryota > Metazoa > Arthropoda > Malacostraca > Decapoda > Palaemonidae > Macrobrachium > Macrobrachium nipponense. Next base: position 58,638,733 of record NC_061108.1, on the reverse strand, counting down.
TCTTACTGTAATTTTCTGAGTAACCTTGTACATTAAACTATATAACTTCACTGCTTGATACTAAAACAAAATTGGCAACTCGGTTAAAGATACCGGTTAGTGGTTAATACTTGTAGGTTTCTTCTACTGTGACAACAATTAGTAAGTTTTCACCAATCAATATCTTGTTAGTAAGTTTTCAACAACTACTATCTTGTTAATGAGTCTTCATCAATTAACTTCTTGTTAGTGAGTCTTCATCGATTAATATCTTATTAGTAAATTTTTCACCAATCAACATCTAATGGATTTGAACAAAGTAAGTGTGTTAATTACCCCTTCAAAATCTTAATCTTTTCTGAAACGAATTCTCTTATCTTAAAATCACTTAATGTCTATCTTAACCCGTCTTATTTATTTCTTTTACTTCTAAGAATGTTCTTATTGAACGATTAAACTTAATATACGTCTTGAAATTCTTATACTACGCATTGAATCGTTTCTTACATACCCAAATATTTCCCTTCAAGTCAAAATTAATTTGAAGTTAGTGCACATAACTCAAAATTTTGCTACAAACCGACTAATTAAAGTAAGAATTGTAACAATAAAAGATTATTCCTAAGTCGACCGATGAAGGTAAACTTAGCAATAACGAAATCAAATAAATACATGGGAATAATTGGATGAATTAATGGGTTTGTTCTTCTGTTTCACTGAAAAGTGACTCTTCTATTTCTTAGGTTATATCTAGTTCCTTCTTCTGGAATTTCTTCTGACGTCTCTGTCATTTCGAATTCTTCGACTTCTTTGGTTCTCTTGACCTTGTCCTTGTTTATCCAAAATTCTTCTTCTTCTAATGATTCAGCATATGTGGAAGGCATTTGGTTATTCATTTTCTTAACCTTTATCTTAGTTTCTTGTACGTCTACGACCTTGTATGGTCCTGTGAATTTTGTGGCTAACTTATAATTAATACCACTTCTTACTTCCTTCTTAATATAGACTTCATCTCCTTTCTTGTAGTCTACAGGCCTTAATCCTTCTTGATGCTTCTCTATCATATTCTGCTGGGCTTCTTCTAGATTCTTGTGCAATTGCTTGTGGATTACTTTAAAGTTTCCGATTCTTATCTTCATGATATCTTCAGAGTAATTAGGCTGTATTGGCTGATTCAGCCATGCATAAGGTAATCTGGGTTCATATCCCATCAAAGCTTTTATGGGAGTTGCTCGAATACTCGTATGATGCCTTGCATTTAATGATAATTGGACTAAAGGTAAATTGACGTCCCAGTCAGGATCCTGTCCTACTGTGTGACGTAATACGTCTAAAACCTTCCTGTTATTCCTCCTTCTACTAAGCCATTACTAGCTGGGTGATACGGCTGTATCGCTACCTTTTCTACCTTTAAAGGCGTTACAAATTTCTTGAACTAACGAGTTGTGAACTCGGTCCCATTATCAGAAATAATGAGCTGTGGGGCAGAGTATCTGCAAAATATATTACGAAGAGAGCGATTGCACAATCCTTGGCACTTTTACTAGTTAGTGGTATCAACTCTGTATATCTCGTGAGCGCGTCGATACATACTAGTATATTCTTATTCCCTTTACTCGTGGTATGAAGATTAGTGATAAGATCAATAGATACTCTTTCGAAAGGAGTCTGTGGGATAGGATATTTCCCTAGTGGTACTTCCTTGTCTGTTCTTCCCTTGTAGCTGTTGCATGTATTGCAGCTCTTCACATAATTACTAACATCCTTGTGAATTCCCTTCCAATGGAAAGTTCTTTGAATTAATCTAATTGTCTCATCCCTTCCTGGGTGAGCTCTCATGTCATCATCGTGCATTAGCTCAATGACCTTGTTTCTTAGACTCTTAGGTACTAACCTTTTGTGCAGTACACCTAGAAATTGACCAAATGGGTCATATTCGTGACACATCCAAATTAATACGCCCATCTATGTCCGTTAGTGCATCTGTGGGACATCCAACCTTCCTACCTAGTTCGGTTAATTCTTGTTGGCTGTGTTTTTCTTTCGTTTCTAACGTATTTAAACAGTTCCCTTATATCTTCATCTCTTTCTTGTTCTTTTATGAAATTTTGCCGGGAAAGCTCCTCTGTATAGTGCATGGTGAATACATTTACGTCATTGCACATTGTTTCATTCTTTTCTTCTTCTTGACTTATCATATTTATACTATCATCTGTGATACATATCTGATAATGCATCTGCTACCTTATTCGTCTTCCCAGGGACATATTTCACCTCTATATCATAATCTTGGGCTGTCATGAACCAACGGCTCTTCGTCCAGAAAAATTAGGGTTCTTAGCATTTCTACTGCAGCTGAATGATCCGTGAACACGGTTATCTTGTAACCAAAAATGATATATCTGAAATGCTTTAAAGCGTCTATTATAGCTAGAGACTCGAGGTCTGTTACTGAGTAGTTCACTTCTGAGGGCTTTAATTTCCTACTGTAATAAGCTATCGCATTATACTTATTATCTTGTCTTTGCATTAAACATGCTCCTATACCAATGTGGCTTGCGTCCGTGGCTAAAAAGAATTCTTTGCCAAAGTCTGGGAAGCTAAGTACTGGGGGATGTGTTAATCTTTCTTTCAATTCATCAAATGCTTCTTGCTGCTTGTCTGTCCATACAAATGATATGTGTTCCTTTAAAAGTTCAGTTAGTGGAGCTGATATGACTGCAAAGTTCCCTATGAATTTGCGGTAAAAACCTGCTAAACCTAAGAATGACTTTACGTCCTTCTTGCACTGAGGTGTAGGATATTCCTTGATTGACTTTATCTTAAGTCGTTTACTTCTACGCCCCTTTCACTTAGTGTATGACCAAGGTAGTCTATTTTCCTTTTAAGGAAGTTACATTTCTTCAGTTTAAGCTTCAGGTTGGCTTTTCTTAATCTCTTTAGGACTTCTCTGACTAAGTCTATATGTTCCTCTATAGTGTCTGTTGCTATTACCAAATCATCTATGTAACAGTGTACGTCTTTGCCTAGTAAATCGCCCAAAATTTTATCCATTAATCTTACAAAAGTTACCGGGCTTGACTTTAGACCAAAGGGCATTCTTACATACTGGTATCTGCCGTTACTAGTGGAAAAAGCAGTCAAAGGTTTGCTTTCTTCGTCTAGAGGGATTTGCAAGAATCCCTGCAATAAATCTATTGTGGTGAAGTATCTCTTGGACCCTATAGTGGCGATAAGATCTCGCATTGACGGCATTGGATAAGGATCATTTTCAGTAATTTTGTTCAATTTTCTGAAATCCACAACTATTCTGTAAGTTTTGTCCCTTTTAGGAACTAGCAAAAGTGGGAAAGACCATGGGGATTAGATGGTTCTATATTCCTTGCCTATTCATTCTTTGTACTTCTCTTTCGATGATCTCCTTCTGAGAATGTGCTACTCTGTAGGCTGGTATGTAGATTGGCTTTGTGTTTGATGGAATGTCTATCTTGTGCGTTATTTCGCGTGTATTTCCCAAGGTGTCGCCGTCTAGAGCGACTATATCATTATATTCGCACAGTAAGTCTATGAATTCCTCTCTAACATGGTTTTCCTTAATGTCCTTTAAATGAGATCCTATCTTAGCTCTTCTCAGTTTTATGTCCTGAGCGTAATTTTCATTTCCTTTACTGATCGCGGCTACCGTTTCCCGTTCTACAACTCGGATAGGTATGGAGTATACTTCTGCTAGGCCTATCTCTGTACCTGGTGTTAATTTAACCTTTCCTCCTCTGTTATTGGTAATCTGTAAAGCTATCTTGCTCTGTCTAACTTCATGTAAACTAGAAGAATAATGTATTCCGTTTACTTGCGACTTTTCAGTAAGCGTGAGGATTTCCTTCCCTTCAAAAATTGGATTTACTATACATTCTACCCACGTGCTTTCTCCTGGTTTAAGTCTTAATTCTCTCTAACCTTAAATAAGTGCATTGATTTGATTCTAAGAGGTTAATGATCTGTTGTGAAACTCGTGATGCATTCCGGATATCTTCCTCCGTCTTATCCTTCTTTAAGATACCTTTCATCGTGGGATTCTCTTGAGTCTGGGTTCTTTTAATTGACTTGCATATTGGTATTCTAGAAATCTCACGACCGTTTGTTTTAATCACTAGTTGTTCTCCAGGGGCATCAATGCTTATAGCCTTCTAGCCATAGTTGGATAACCTATCAACAAATGAGCAAAAGCTAATTGTATATCTCTGGCTACCAGAACATTTTCTCTTAGAGCAATTCTTCCTAGCCTGAATGGAAAATCTAACTGTCCAAATACGTGGATATCATTACCCGGACGTCGTGATTCTACAATCTACTGCTGTGTTCAAACTTAAGTGAGAAAATACAACCGATACACCTTTTCTGACATTATATTCTTAGGACTACCCGTATCAAAGAATGTAATAATAGGTTTCTCTAGACCGACATGTGCAGGAAATAATGGTCTATAATTATATTCATTCCCTACATCAACTTTGCTAACCTGTGTAGCTGGGCTTAGCCTTGACATTCCGGACGTTCTCTCTGTTATAGAGGAAGATTCATTGTACAGTAGCAGAAAATTTCTCATTGCGTCGTCTGACATTGACTGAACTGGTTGATTACCCTATACTTGCTGTTTGATTAGCATATCTATTTGGGACGGAATCCCTATTTCCTCTAACTGGGGGAGATTGACTATTGTTTCTACCTCTGCCTCTCGACTGAGATCTACCTCTAGGAGCTGAAACAAATTTATTCCTGCATTCTCGAGCACTATGTCCTGTTTTCTTATGGAAAGGACAGAAGGCTATCCCTCGGCACTCACTGGCATAATGTCCTCTCTTCTGACAGTTATAACACGTGACTGTCGAAAATCCTCCTTGAGAAGATTTACCTGGCATCTTATTCTGCTTTTAGAAGGTTGTCCTAGATCTATTTGGACCTCTTTCCTTTTGTCCTATAGCGACTAAAGGTCTGTATATAGGATTCCCTTCAGGTCTTCTGCCTATGATTTTTGTTTCCTCCTCTTCAATCTCTGCTACATCATCGGATGTCTCCCACTTACGAGTCATCCTTGCAATAACTTCCGTTGGCAGGCTTCCAATCATTATTGCTAGTCTAAATATTTTTTTAACATGACTCATTAGCATTTTTTGCTTGCCTCCTTCTACCTCTATCCAACCTGTGGATTCCATGAAGTTACCCCATTCATTCATATTGTTATACAACTGAGAGCTAAACCCTGATAACGTCTTTCGTCTAACTTAAATTGACGCACTATCCTTGCCAAACTAGTAACTGGATCTCTTTCACCAACTGTGAATAAACCTTCTAAAATACCGTTTCAGTTCTTCCCAATTCTTAAGATCTCGGTAAGTCTCGGAGTGGACGTATCGTTCTAAGTCTCCTCCGGCTTCCAAATCAAGATAACTCTTGGCTTCAATAAGCTTTTCTCTATCTGTCCCCGTTATGCTATCTAGGCGTGTCTCCACCTGCTCTATCCAGTTCTCTAAGTTACAAGCTAACTGACCGTCCTTTCTTCCGCAAAATTTAGCTATATGATAATTACATGTCCCTTCTGTGTTCCCATTACTGCTGCGCTTGAATTCGCGGACTGTGTACCTTCCGGCATGGTTAATTTCCTTGTTTGACTTCTCGTGAGCACAGGCGTTCTTACGTTCTGATAAGGAGTCGGTCTCCCTTTGACCATCGACTCGTTAATGGAAATTTTCTTAAGTACTGAGTATCATTAAAAGTATCAAATTATGACAGTAATATCCCGGAGAGAAAATGATAATAACAATAAACTGTTTTTACTTAAGTATTCGATTACCCAAAAAAAAAAAAAGAATTTCCCCAGAAATATTCTCAAAGTCTTACGTTACCGATAAGCGATTTTTAAACAACAACAAAAACCCTCTTAAACAGTACTGGTAAAACGATACTGAACTGACCATAAAGTGTACGCTAACGAGAGACCTCCGTGAATTACCCTTGTTATCCTAAACAAACAAAATAAAAACAAGTAAACATTCATTCGACGTAACGAATAAAAGTAAAAAGCAAATACTAAAACAAAAAAAAACAAAGTACAAGAAATCACAAAACAACCAAAATCACAAAAAAATAACATAAAATGACACAATCAAAATTCAAATTAAAATTTAAAGTTATTGGTTAGTAAATACAAATGTTCGGGAAAAGGTCTTAGTAGCTGATTAGTTATAATTAGTAAAATGAAGAAATATAAGAGTTTTCGTTGCCAAAAAAAAAGTTCAGTGAAAATCTTTTAATCTTGAAATACCAGAAATTGTCTAACTGAAATGTTAATCGCGTAATTTACTTTTAATAGAGTTTTAATGTTATGTAAGTGTGGGGACATTTATTTGGACTTATCTTCTTTCGTCGTCTTCGACACCCGGGTTTACGTCTGACAGCTTGCGTCGCCTACCAGCGCGTTGAATGATGTGTGTGGTTCCCCTCCCCTCTCTCTTCTTTCCTCTCAGAGCAGGATTGCGTTGACGGATGCGTTTTCGGGATAGTTTTCTTTCCTCTTGATATTTTCTTCATGCTTTCGCCATGTTGTTCTTCTAGTGGAAGTTCTTTCACTGTTCTTCGGAGTGGAGTTTTTCTTTCGCAAAAAGTGTGGGTGGCTTTTTTTTTGGAGCGCTTTATTGTTACAACTCGGTAAACTGTTCTTTGTATTTGGGGAAGCACTGGTACTTAGGGGAGAACTTTCTTTTTCGAGTGGCGTGAATGGATTGAAATCTCTTATTCCGACACTAAACTTTTGATTCTGTTTCGCTGCCGCTGTTTTAACTGTCATTCGTGTCTTCGTATCACGTCGCTAATCACCATTTCTTTGCTGTCTCTTTTGTCTCTTCCTATCCTTACCGTTCGACATCAATTAATCTTGTCACTATATCAATCTTTATCTCATCGTATCCCACCGCTCTGCCACCAATAAATCTG
>NC_061108.1:58584267-58626767 GCF_015104395.2 Macrobrachium nipponense | reverse complement strand
ACATACATATATACATATATATATATAATATATATAGATATATATATGTCATCTTATGCTGTTGTTCTCGCAAAGCATATCTTTCCCCTCAGTAATTGTATGAAATGTTGTAAAGGTGTTTGCAATATTTCCAGATTCAATACTAGTTTCCTTAGAGTTAATATGTCCAGTAATGTATGTTCAGAATTCACATATTCTATTTAAAGTCAAGGAATAATGTAGAATGTGAAAAGAGAGAGAAATTAGCATTGTCTGTTCGAAGCAGGAAATTGCTGTCATCACTTGAGATAAGAAAAACTTGAGTTCTCCATTTAGTTTTCAAAACATGTCAATCATGCAATGCACGTGCGATCTGTAGCAAACCAGTATTGTTCGTTCGTCTTCCTTGTAAAAACACGATGAGTACATCATGTTAGAAGCTTGTAAAAACTATTGCTTGCAATACATTTAATTTCATTTTAGTAATTATAAATTCTTTTGTTATGAAACTGTTTGATATTACTGATAAATTAACTCTTATCTCTCCCAATTTGTCAAAAGATAATTTCTTGACTCATAAGTACCTAAAATATGAAGTGGAAAACGTTTGTGACGTCATTCACGGTAATGACGATACTTATTTCATTCGAGAAAATTCTATAATAATTCCTTTCATTTTAAGAGACTTTTATTTTCTGAAATCGTGTAATAATAAATATTAATTGTGATTGTAATCCCACTTTCTCTCTATTTTTCATTCTAAAAACTGAATTGCTAAAATAAGAGCTGTATCTCGTTTAAAATGATTTAGCCCAGCCAATCTGAGACCGAAATAACTTGCAGATCAGTAGCTCCCAGAGAGGGAAAGATTTAATTCAGATATCAGAGACCATTCGCCTTTGTTGGTCCTTCCTCTCTCTCTCTCTCTCTCTCTCTCTCTCTCTCTCTCTCTCTCTCTCTTCCCCGTGTGAGAGAATTTTGATTTTACATTAACGTTAAGATTTTATTCTAGTGGTCGGTCACTCATAAATTTTAGTTTTATCTAATTCTTAGTGTTTATTTGTGGAATCTGAGCAGACGTTGTAAAAGTGTATAACAGGACCTTTTTTGGAATGATATAGTGAATTTTGGAGGCTGCAGCAGAAATATAATTGGTATATCAAGGTAATGCGTCATAGAAATTTTTGTGCAATTAAAATTAAGCCTAGAAAGTACTTAAAATACTTAAAGTACTTAGGTAATTCCAGGGGAATTTTTACCATTTTTTCACATTTTTGTGTTGGTGATTTCGTGCATTTATTCTGTGTGATCAATGTTTTCTGGGTGTTTTTGTAATTTTGGTATTTCCACATTTTTCTGTTTTGCGTTTGCAATTTCTTTTATTAAATTAAAAGTTATTTTATTGAATAATCATTATAGTATATTTAATTAAATTTACCCCTTCTGAATTAATTTGCATTTACTTAAAATTTTTTTAAATGTTTAATTTGTTATTAACAGTTTGAATTTTACTTGAATAATTTAATTTCTTGATTTTTGTGATAAATCAATTTTGATTTAATTTTGCTTGATAATTAATTCAAGAATTAATTAAACTTGTGTTGGTTTTAGTAAATTTCCCTGGGATTGTGACTTTCACTTATAAATTTTAAGTTTAAAAATAAATTTTGGTATTTATAATTTTTATGAGTGTTTCATTAAGACATCAGTATATTTAATTTTGTTTAGGCAGAAATATAGTGTGGTAACTGGGCTGTTTTACTTCAATTTTATTGAAGTGAGTTACAACCAGGGAAATGCTTAGACTTTCAGATACGATCAACAAGATTTTCATTCAACCAACGCTTAAGAAGATTAAAGGAAGATTTTCAGCGGGGGTGACCTAAATTGGCTTGCCTGTGGATGGACCTCTTGGTATAAATACCACCTTTTCTGTAAACTTTTCTCATTCATCTACCTGAAGAGGGAGACAGCAGTCTCTGAAATATAGTACTTTTCTCTCTATATTTTGGTGTTTTTATGGGCTCCTTTTATTAGATGGAATTCTGTTGTGTTACTGAATATTTTTACCATTCATTTTCGTCCCATTATGGAATTCAACCGCCTTTCCACGATTCTTCATTTACTTCCAGAAGTCAAGCCAGTTCTTCGCAAGTTTGAGAAAGAACTGATCAGACTACACCGGCTGAAAAATCAAAACCACTTTTTAGAAGAATGCCTCAAGGAACAAGTACTACCAAAAATGTACAGATTCGGGAGATGGACTCTGCAATCGGACCCCTTCCCTCTAAAACACAAGATTTTCCTGGAGGAAAGAATCCCCAATACGAAAAACGACATCTTCGTACTACGCAGAGTGATATATGGAACTCAGTCTAATCTTCGCCTCCTCACTACGGACCACATATACAGGTATCTGATTTCATTCTGTTCCGACATTGCTGCCTATAATAGCGTGACTAATTCCAACAGACTTTTACGCAAGTTAAATAACTTAATAGACAATAGCGCATGGAATAATCTTGAGCAACAAGACAAAGTTTTAAACTTATCCAACACCCCCCTTACTGTAAATCAACATTTAGTTTTAAATCTAGGCTTATCCTTTGCCCTTATGCCAGGCCGCAAAAAGAACCTAGACTTCATAGTGGCTTTTGATAAATTCATATCTGACAAAAACTACAGCCGTGAAGAGATATGTTTAAAAGGAGTGTTACTAAATGCTTTAAAAGACCTAAATAAGAAATATCCTGTTCCCCGTAGATTCGTGATAGCCATCCACTCGCTAAAAAAGTTAGATGTTATAATAAGTAGATCCGACAAAGACGGCAAAATCGTAATAATGGACAAAGACTTCAACCTCGACAAAATCAACCAGTTCCTTAGCGACACAAACACTTACGATAAACTGACGAAAAATCCCCTCCAAAACGTTCCCACAGAATTTTTTCGGAAAGTAAGATTAATTGGCCAAGACAAAAAGAGTATTGAACTATTAGAGAAATTTAAAGTCATTAATCCTAAATTACCCTACTTTTATGGCCTTCTCAAAACTCACAAAGACACTCTTCCATTCAGACCCATCGTTTCATGTGCCGGAGCTTTCAATTACAAAATTTTTAAATGGTTAGCTGGCCTCCTTTCTCCTTTTTTAGGCATTTTTTCTCCCAGTCACATTAAACAATTGGAAGATTTTTGTCACAAATTCAGAGAAGCAAACATACCACTTGGTGGTATATGTAGATTAGATTACCTATTCACAAAAGTACCAGTACAGGACGTTCTTCAGTTTTTAAGGGAAAAATTATCCCCCTATTCAGATCATTTCCCATTGGCGCTTGACAAAATAATAAAGTTAGTTGAATTATGTGCATCTAATAACGTATTTTCATTCGGTGAATCATTCTACAAGCAAAAATTCGGGTGTAGTATGGGTAGTCCTTTAAGTCCTGTTTTAGCCAATTTGTACATCTGTAACTCTCAAAAACCACCACATCTGTTAACGGGATATTAATCTCGTTATTTATTTGGTAAACCTGTAATTCCGAGCGTCAGGCATACCGACACATAATCTCTCTGTCTCTCTCTCTCTCCAAGCAACCAACGGCTTGCAACTTTTCTTTCTCTCTCTCTCTCTAAGCGATACCTCTCTCTCTCTCTCTCTCTCTCTCTCTCTTCTCTCTCTCTCTCTCTCCACCTCTTTCTCTCCATTCTAATTAAAATGTCTAAAACAGTAATGGTCACACCAAATGTCTATTCTCCCATCAGGACTCCCTGTCCCACTAGGACTCTCGGTCCTTGGTCCCCCCCCCCCTTGCCAGAACCCATAGTTTTCGACAGAATCGCCTGTTTCAAAGACACGAGAAACACTCGTAAGTACACATAAGTTTAACAACAAAGTCAAGATTAGATATTCTTATAAATGTCAAATAGACAACAAGCCACCCCTTTGGCTAAAATAGTTCAAGACTCACCCATGCAGCGTGAATATTTCACTCACTAAATATAAATCAACTTTCGCAGAGCTCCCCCTGGCATCTTGCCTTTCTTCCACTGACGTCTCTATCCAAGTCCTCCATAGACTTGGTTAGGGATACATTAGGAATAGAAGAGGCGCGCACGCACATACGAACGCACACTTCGTTAACTCCTCATATTGCTGGCTACAACTAGTTTCCCAAAGGCACTTTGAAAAGAGCCCATGAACTCGTGAACATTGACTCGTCTAACTATGCAGTTTCATATCACGCCACCCACAGAAATCATTTATCAGCTTTTCTCAGGTCGTTGCTTCGGCTCTATTCTCCACATTCCAAAAAGGTCACAGCGAACATATTGGCAATATATCATTAAATATAACCCTAGGCCTTATACATGGAATACTTTGAAACTACAGTAATAAATGCAATAAAACCCAAAAACATGCTGTGGATGAGATATGTTGATGATATTCTAACATTTTGGGATAATAGGTGGGGCAATTTTAATGAATTCCTCTCAAAATTAAACGCATTAGTGCCCAGCATCAAATTTAGTTGAATGGGAAACAGACAACAAAATTCCTATTTTTGAGGTTTTAATAATCAGAGACACAACAGATTACAAATTTACCATATACAGAAAACCAACGGTCTTTCGAAACCCTATAAGTCTCTTCTTTCACCCACAATTCCACGATAACACAGGGCCAAGCCAGCCAGCAAACCAAACATTGCTATCAAGATGGATGTGGCCAGCAACCAGTTCTCAAGAGCCTTATGAATTTGTTCCCCAGATTTCCTGGAAAAAGAATTTGAACTAATTCATAAGCAACTTTCGTCTTTAAAGTATCCTGACCATATAATTGAGAAAGCATTACACAAAGCAAACGTAATTTTCTACCGACCCCCTAAAGACAAGACCAGAGATACACCCCCAACCAACAATAAAATAAAATTCCACACCTGGACACGATTAAGAAGGTGACTCAGACCCTCGGAAAATCTAACCCTTTTGCATTTACTTACCCGAACACCTTAGCCAAATCCCTGATTAACGTCCAACAAAAGACATCTCCCAAGGACACTGGGGTTTACCAAATCCCATGCCAGGACTGTGACCAATCTTACATCGGATTTACAGATAAATCACTTCCCCAGAGATTAATACAACACAAACGGTCAGTTAGGTATGGACAACAGAACTCGGCTATTTTCAACCATATAAATGAACATAACCATAGAATAAACTGGAATTCATCACGTGTAATTTATAGCAGCAAATGCCGGTACAAGAGTCAAATGATGGAATCGGCCTTAATAAAAAAAAGGCAGGTAATGAACATCTCAAAAGGAGCATGGATTTCAGATACAATCGACAAGATTTTCATTCAACCAATGCTTAGAAAGATTAAAGGAAGATTATCAGTGGGGGGTGACCTAAATTGGCTTACCTGTGGATGGACCTCTTGGTATAAATACCATCTTTTCTGTAAACTTTTCTCATTCATCTACCTGAAGAGGGAGACAGCTGTCTCTGAAATATAGTACTTTTCTCTCTATATTTTGGTTTTTTATGGGTTTCTTTTATTAGATATATAATTATTATATATATAGATATATAATTATATATATTATATATATATATATATATATATATAGATATAAATATGTATATATATATATATATATATATATAAGATTAATAAATAATCATCTATAATATATATAGTATATATATAATATTATATGTTATATATATATACATACCTAGATATAATTATATATCTCTATATATATATATATATATATTATAGTATATATGTATAATATCTATACATATAGATATATAATATATCTAAATATATATATATATATATAGATAGATATGATATTATATATTATATAGATTATATAAATCGATTATGTATATATATATAAACTATATATATATATTAGATATAGATATCGATATAATATATATATATATATATATATATATATATATATCTATATATATATATATATCTTATATATAGATATATATCTATATAGATATATATATAGATAATATCATATATATAGATATATATATATAGATATATATCTATATTAATAATTATATACTATATATAGATATATAGATATAGATATATATATATATCTATATATATATATGATAGATATATATATATATATATAGATATATATATACATATAATAATGATAATAATAATAATAATAATAATATCCTTTATTTCGGTTCAAGACCATATACAATGAACATACAAATATACACAGTAACATACACAATCTAGATATATGAGTCAACATGATAGGAAAAATAGTAATCGGCACTTATCCACAAAATAGCTGAGGTAGCATAAAAGATAGTAATCATAATACTGGTAATAGTAATAATATTGGTGAGACAAAAAAAATTCATTGAGAGTTATAAGTTAGTGCACAAATTATATAGCTTTAAATTTTCACTAGAGACCTTAGGTGGTTACAGTAGTCCTGGTCCATAGGGCTAAATACATAAATTGAATGTAATATATATATAGATATATATATATATATATACCTATATATACATATACATATACATAGATACATATATACAAATATAATATATACTTATACATACATATACATACACACATATATATACATACACACACATACATATATACATATATATATACATATACATACACATATACACACATACATACATACACACACACACACATATATATATATATATATATATATATCACATATATATATATATATATATATATATATATATATATATATATATATAAACTTTAACTTGATAGTAATCACAGAAATGAGGAAAAAATAAAATATCAGCAATAACTATAATAATGACAAAATCTGCAGATGACATCTTGCTAATACAGAGATTAAGTCCTTTAGGGGACAAAGCCTCATTTTCCCATCTTTCCCACAATTTAGATCTTCTTCTTGCTTCACTCCTTAGGATGCTTTGTATGAGCGAGTTGCCAGGCTGGACATTCTTCGCCTTACAATGATTTTTAAATTGTCCAGGTGGTTTTCTAAGAACATCTGTGTGGCGGAGTGGTAGCGTGGAGTGTTTGTGAGGCGTCTCAGAATGTCATTGTGCACAACAGTGATACGTCTCATGGTCTCGGGTTATAGTTCGTCCAGAGGGAACACCCATAGATACTGTAACAGTACGAGCGGAAGAGCAGCAGTTTCACGTCTCGGTGACAGAAGGCAAACCTCCTTGCAATCATGTTGCCAGTTGCACATAGTTTACGACGCCTCTGTTCAATGTCTGCCATATCTTTTAGGTCGTCGGTAATAATGTGACCCAAATACGGAAATTCGCGCACAAATTCCAGCCGATGGTTTCCGAGGAAAATTTGTGTTCTGCAATATGCTTAAGCGATCTCGGGAGCAGCGACATGCACTGGGTCTTGGTTTCGTTGTAGATTATATCAAATTCCTCTGCATATTGGCGGCAAGTGTCGATGAGTCGTTGGAGGCCATGCACTGATGGTGAAATCAGAAAACCATATCGTCGGCGTAACAGAGGTGTTTATAGTTGTTTCATTGACAGTGCATCCGATTGGGAGTGAGTTCAGTTTGACATTCAAGGCATCTGTGTACGTATTAAACAGGTATGGAGAGAGAATGCCCCCTTGCCGAAGCCCGTTTAGGGAGCCGAAGGTGTACGATAATACGTTGCCCCATTTGACACAGAATTGCTGTGTGGAGAACCAGCAATGTAAAATGCCAATTAGATATAGGGGTGTGCCCCTTTTATGCAGCTTCAGGTAGTTTACTCTGTCAAATGCTTTTCTCACATCTACGAAACACAGGAAAACCGGAGATGCTGATGATAGGTAGTAGTTCAGCAATTCTTTCAGTATGTAGATGCAGGTGTCGGTTGAGTGGTTTGCTTTAAACCCGAACTGGTTGTCAGTGGTGTGTAGAAAGGGGAGAAGTCTCACAAGAAGAACCGACTCAAGTATCTTCGATGTGATCGTTGTGATTGCAATTGGCCGGTAGTTGCCAGGGTCGAGGCTGCATCCTTTAGCTTGTTTTTGATTAATGGTATCAAGTGAACTAAGAGTAGGGAGTCTGGAAGAAACTGGTGAATTATGCACGCATTGAATAAGGCAGCTAGCAAAATGTAAATTATCGGATGGCAGAATTTGAAAGCCTCTGCGGGAAGACCATCACAGCCGGGCGATTTATTATTAGGTATGCTGTTTATGGCATCGCTGATGTTACCTGGCGTAATACGGTCTGCAAAATGAAATTGAATGTTGTCATTAAGGAGGTTATCTACCTCGCTTCGGGAATCCTAATCATTTATGCAATTCAGATTAATATATCTATATATATATATAGATATATATATATATATATATATATAATATATATATATATATTATATAGATATATATATATATATAATATTATATATAATATAATATATTATATATATATACAATATATATATATCGAAATTATCTATTTAATATAATATAAGATATATATAAGATATATATAGATATATTAGATATATTATATATATATATTATATAGATGAGATATTATATATAATATATAATATATATATATTATATAGTATATATTATCGTTATCTATATCTACATATATACTAATATATATATAGATATATATTATATATATATTATATATTATATATCTATATATATTATTATATATATATAGATACAATACATATAATAGATCTCATATATATATATATATATATCTATATTAGATATAGGTAATATCTATATATATATGATATATATTTCTCTATCTATATATATATAGATATCTATATATTTTTGTTATATATATATATATATAATATATATATATAGATTAGATAGTAATATATATATATATATATATATATATTATATATATATATCTATATACATATATATCTATCTATACTATATATATAAGATAGTATATATATAGAGATAGATAGATATATATATAGTATATAGATATATATATATATAGTATAGTATAGATATATTATAAATATAGATATATTGTATATATATACTATATAATATATATATATTAGATGCGTGAAATTATACTATATATACTATATATATATATATATATATATATATATATTATAGTATATCTAGTAATATATCTATATAGATATAAATAGATATAATAGATATATATATATATAGATATATATATATATTATATATAGAGATATATATATATATACATATTTATATATCTATTCTATAGTAATATATAGATACGAATATATATGAATATATATACTATATAGAATATGGTATATCTATATATTATAGACTATTATTTAAATTATATTATACTTAAGATATATAGATATTATATACATCTATATAGATAATAATAATCCTAAATTTATTAGATCTATCCTATGATCTATATCTATATATATATCTAAGAATATAGATTATATATTAGAGATATATATATATATATATAATTATATATAGATATATATATATATGTATATATATTGAAATATTATATTATAGATATAATATATATACTATATATAAAAGTTATACCAGCGCACATAAATAAATACTATATTGTTCTTCAATATTAAATATGACTAACAACATCCAAGAAGGGTTGAGAAAGGAAAGCCAGGTGGTGACGCCGCTGTTTCTAACTGTATTCTGTTTAAATTCATACAACAAACGATGACAAGAAGTCATCGGAAAATCTTACAGGATCACAAAACAGTAACCATCACTTATCCTCAAATTTCTTACTCAACAATTACAAAGGCAAATCACTCAAATTAAAGCAATACAATACAATTAATAATAATGCAGTGTTTCAATAAACTTAGATTATTTACTAAAACTCATAATTCAAATGACAATAAAGAAAACGTTGAAACAGCAAATTAAATTGCATACTCAACTAAATAAACAAGTAAAGCCTTTCACAAAGTTAATTCCAACATTCTCCCCACCATAGGAGTCATAACTTCTATCAAGAAAACAATGAACAAGGTACAGTCCAATAACATACATTAAGTTACACTGGAATTTGTCTCAAATAGGAAGTTAAAATTTAACAGTAATTTCAATAGATTCTGTAGCAGTAACTCAAACTGATGTTTGCTAAGAGACAAAAATAAACAATAAATTAGGATCAATGTTATTCTTAGCAAAATGGACTTACAAATCTTGAATAAACATGTGAATCTAGATACAAACCTATATGATCACAAATCTAGTTTCTTAGGGACCTTAGTTATCCTGCCCGATCGGGTGCGATTCTCAACAGAGTACTCAAGAGGGAATACAGACTTAGATTTCTCAAGAGGGGATTCAGGCATGGATTCATTTATGGTTTCTGTTATAGCTTCAGAGTCAAAACTTGAAATTTCCAGATAATGTAATCTTTGTATAGGCCTGGTAATTACCCCTTTGGAAGTTATTACATTTACACTTCTAATAAGTCCATCTTTGCCTGGAAATACATCAACTATCACACCCAAGGGCCAATGCAGTCTGGGCAAATTATCTTCCTTCACTAACACTAAATCGCCCTTTTTCAGGTCTCAATTTTGAGTGAAACCCTTAACAACACAATGTAAATTCCTGATATAATCATTGCTCCATACAGTCCAAAACTTATTCAAGATCTGCCTTCTTAAGATTTCTCTATCACTTAAATCCTTAGCTGAAATATAAGAAGGGTCAGTGTTAACCGGAGTTTGAAAACCTGTACTTCTCCCAATAAGAAAATGAGAGGGAGATAAAGGGACAGGGGCATCAGGTTCATCACTAACAAAAGTCAAAGGCCTGGAATTTACACATGCCTCAACTTCATGTAAGGTCGTTTATAATTCACACCTGGAAATATAATTACCACCTAAAGTTTTTCGAACAGCAGACTTTACTGATCTTATTAAACTTTCCCGCCAACCTTCCCACCAAGGAGACCTTGGAACTATAAATCTCCAGTGGGGAGACAGGTGTCCATAAACCTTTTGCAATTCACTGACACATGCAACAAAGGTCTTAGCATTATCGGAATACAGCACTGATGGAAGGCCCCTACGAGCAATAAATCTGCGAATTGCAAGCATACAGTCAAAGACACTCATGGAGTCAGTAAGCTCTACATGTATGGAGCGGACTACAGCACACGTGAAAAACAAAATATAAAACTTTTTCGATGCAAAATCAGCACAAAATAGAGGACCAGCAAAGTCGAGACCAGTTACAGTAAATGGTGGTGCAGCCTTCACCCTTAATTCTGGTAAAGGAGCTACGGGTTGACTGCAAGCCCTTGAATCATGTCTTTGACATCTAACACATTTCTTGATGACAGACTTTGCTAATACTCTAATTCCTATTATCCAAAAACTACTTCTTAAGGAAGACATAATGGAAGAAACACCTGCATGTTTAAGAAATATATGTTGAAAGCTGACAAGTAGTTTAGCAAAGTGACATTTGGGTATTATTACAGGGTGTTTACTTTCATAGGTTAAATCTGCATGCTCAAGTCTACCCTTAATTCTCAATAAACCTTGCTCATCTAGAAAAGGATCCAATTTACACAAACTTGACCCCTTTGAAATAGGTTTTTTTCTCAATAAAGCATTAACTTCCGAGGGATAGACCTCTCTCTGTACACAATAAATCATTTTAGTTTTGGCCTTCTCTAATTCATCTGAAGTCAGTGGGCCTGAAGTTCCCAAACATTTAATTACATGCATTTTACAGTTATGTACAAATCTCAAAACCCAAGCCATTACATGCTGAGCTTTACTAAAGTGACTCCATCTATCAAATTCAAACAAAGATGTGTCTAAACTGAGAGCAACACAAGTCATATCTTCCTTACAATTAGCTTCTTCCATAGTAGAAAACAATTTTTTACCTTCATGACAAAAATACAAAGGTTTAGATAGCCAGGAGGGGCCATTTACCCATAAACTGTTAGCCGAAAGCTGATCACCTAACATCCCCCTGGATATCCAATCAGGAGGGTTGTCAATTCCTGAACAATGATGCCAACAGCTAGGTGGAGTTATACTTTGGATTTCAGTAACTCTGTTAGCTACAAAGGGTTTCCATTTACAGGGGTCTCCTTGGATCCAAGCAAGTGCTATCTTAGAATCAGTCCAACATATGAGGGAGGTATCATTACCCAAACTTAGAGCATACTTTACAAAAACTACTAATCTTGAACATAATAAACTCCCCATTAATTCCAGTCTAGGAAGAGTTACTGTCTTGATAGGTGCTACTCTAGATCTGGATACCACCAATGACACTTTATAAGAACCATCCTGGGAGCAGGTTCGTATATATACACAAGCACCATACCCCTTTGTGGAAGCATCTCCAAAGGCATGTAATTCAATTTTACAAAGACCTGCCCATGCAGTATCAGGAAAATAGCACCTATTAACATTCCAAGATTTCAGAAATTTAGCACTCTAGACACACTTCTGAAACTTAACCTGCAGTTCCAGAGGTAATAAATCATCCCAAAGAAGACCGAATCTCCAAATGTCCTGAAAGAGTATTTTACCATACATTACAAAGGGACTTATAAGACCCAGAGGATCAAATAATTTAGCAATAAGACTCAAAACTGATCGTTTGGTCAACTCCAACTCTACCTTGGAGCTTAGTTCAATTCCATGAAAGGAAAATGTATCAGAATTGTTATACCAATGCAATCCTAACACATGTAGCTTCATCTTCTTTAACAAGATTAATTCTATCATTAAATCTAGAAGTCACTAATTTGCTATTAGAGACCCATTTGGTCAAAGGCATACCTGCCAGAGATAAAACCTTACGTGCCTCACTGAACTTGGCATAAGCTTCATTAAAGCTGTCAGTACCACTCAACCAATTATCTACATACATATTTTCCTTTAACTCTTGTATTACCTCAGTCATTTTACAATGTTCAAGATGATATAGAATTGTAGCATTTAATAAAAAGGGGCTAGCAGTGTTACCAAATGGAACACGCCGAAATCTCATAATTCTAATACCATTTTCACACTTCAGTAAGAAATGATGTACATCTCTATCTTCTCGTCTCATACTCACTTGTAAAAATGCCTTGTTGATATCACCTGACAAGGCTATAGGTCATCTCCTAAATCGAATCATATTTTACTAAGTCGGGGTTAAGAGAGGGGCCAGTTTGGAGACAATCATTCAAAGATACTTCATTGTAACTAGCAGCGGACACATCAAAAACAGGTCTTACCTTTGTACTTGTACTAGCCTCTCTTACAACAGGTCTGTGAGGCATATAAAAAATAGGGAAACCACTACTAATCTCATTGTTAGGAATTTCCTCAATCATACCCTCCTTTTCATACTCATCAAAAACCTTGTAATACTCAGTTTTCAGCTTAACATCCTTATCCAATTTACAGTGTAATTTATTTAGTCTCTTTAAAGCAAGTTTGTTTATATCTATTAGATCACTCTTAGCTGTTTCACTTTTCCAAGGTAGGGCTACTTCATATCTACCTTCAACAAATTGAATTTTCTCAGAAAATTCCTGCAATGTGAAATTTGACTCTAATTGATTATTGGACTCCTTAGGACTAATCCCTACAGATTCCAGATCCCAAAATTTGCTTACATCATAATCAGACACCTTTGAAATACACATTTGAGATGATGTACAGGGATAAAAAGGATTAGCATGCCAGGCACCAGACAGTACCAAACCAAATACAGAGTTTTGAGCTACAATTCCATCAAATTGAATTACATCATCAGACTTTATGAACTGCCAGTATGCATCCAACCTATCAATATATCAATATTCACATGTGAATTATTCTGATAATCATCAGCAAGTTGTACATGAGAAAAGGAGGGGCGTTTAACATATTATTTGGAATAACTAGTCTAATCAAGGGCTGACCATTATCTTATGGAATCCTCAACAGCTGTCAACAAATGTGATAAATTATTACGATCAAGTACTTTCAATTTATAAATGTTACTTAGGCTACTCTTACTTGACTTGTCACCTCCAATTACTGAATATGCAAGGGGCTGACTAGTAATCCACTCAGGTTTACATTTCTTTACAATACTACTACTGACATAAGTACGGCCAGACTCACTGTCAAACAAAGCTCTTGCTTCAATAGGTATGCCATTAGATCCCACAACACGAACCTTTGCAGTTTGCAAAATAGTACAAGTTACATTTGTAGAAGCAAAGTTATGAAGAGCAGCTCCAGCAAAATTAACAAAGGAACCTTGTTCATTACCTTTATTTACAATTTCAGACCTGTTCTCTACTGCAACCTTTATGGAGTCATTATCCTTATTTGAATCCAACTTAATACCACACATTATGAGGTTATGTTTTCCATTACATTTTTTACACTTGGAAAAACACCCTTTAGCTAAATGACCCTTTTTAAAACATAACCTTATAATGTGTGGTATTAAGTTGGATTCAAATAAGGATAATGACTCCCTAAATTTCCATAGGGAACACGATGCTTTCTTTAACTCCTCCACTCTAGTGACCGACCCCTCTCGACCCTGTCACAGGACATTAAATTTTGACCTGAACCTAACCATTTCACACCTCTCAAACTCTCTCTCCTCAGCAACAACCCTTCCATTGTTGTTCCTATAGAGACAATCGTCTCTGTCCAAATATTGGTCTTCTAGTACTACCTGGAGATTTGAAGGGTCCTCTTTGTTGAATAAACCATGGAAGCTGCTGATTGGTAAACATCTCAGATAGCGGCTGCAGACCAGAATATAAGGGCCCAGGACCACACTTACAAATCAGTACAGTAGGAAGAAGGTCTAGTCATCATAGACCTACGCCTGTAGCTATCACTGGACTCATTCTAGAGGCCTACAAGCCCTTCCATAACAAATTTATATCCCCGGCAAATCCCTAACTCACCTTCACAGCCAAAACCTTCTGCCATCGGTCTTGTGTGATCCGCCAATTCAGTCGCACCTCACTTACTCCCTTCATTGGCAACAAGAAGATACCAGGTTCCTCCTCGGCCATCATCCTCATTGGCTCACACAACAACAAATGTCAAGTCCACTGACATATCAGTGGACTGTATTTTCGAACTGTATTTTCGATTTAAAACAGTGTCTGTACTCCCAATTACCATTCCTAACCAACTTCTTCATTCCCACTCCTAAATCCTCAATCATCTTTTGAATTTGTTTTCCCCCAAATTTCCATTTCCAGTGAAAACGTGACACATTGTAGTGACATAAATATTTCGTTATAGTAATATAGTCATATTCTAATAAGTGATTTTAGTCGGCTCTTGGCATCAAGCTGTCGACTAATATTTTTTGCTTGAAAAGGGTTCGATTTTCCGAGGGGGTTGGTTATTCTCTTAATCGTGTCCAGGTGGGGAATTATTATTTTATTCCCCACCTGGACACGATTAAGAGAATAACCAACCCCCTCGGAAAATCGAACCCTTTTGTATTTACTTACCCAAACACCAGCCTAGCCCAAATCCCTGATTAACGTCCAACAAAAGACATCTCCAAAGGACTCTGGGGTATAACGAAATCCCATGCCAGGACTGTGACCAATCTTACATCGGATTTACAGGTAAATCCCTTCCCCAGAGATTAATCAACACAAACGGTCAGTTAGGTATGGACAACAGAACTCGGCTATTTTCAACTATAAATGACATAACCATAGAATAAACTGGAATTTGTCACGTGTAATTTATAGCAGCAACTGCCGGTACAAGAGTCAAATGATGGAATCGGCCTTAATAAAAGAGAGGCAGGTAATGAACATCTCAAAAGGAGGATGGATTTCGGACACGATCGACAACGTCTTCATTCAACCAACCTTAAAAGAAGATTAGAGGAAGATTATCAGCGGGGGGTGACTTAAAATGGCTTGTTTGTGGATGGACCTCTTGGTATTTATAATACCGACCTTTTCCTGTGAACTTTTCTCATTCATCTACCTGAAGAGGGAGACAGCAGTCTCTGAAATATAGTACTTTTTCTCTATTTTGGTGTTTTTATGGGCTCCTTTTATTAGATGGAACTCTGTTGTTACAGATCTATATATATATATATATATATATATATATATATATATAACTGGTAAAAATGCTCTGTTACAACAGAATTCCATGTAATAAGAGGAACCCATAAAAACGCCAAAATATAGAGAGAAAATACTATATTTCAGAGACGGCTGTCTCCCTCTTCAGGTAGAAGAATGAGAAAAGTTACAGAAAAGGTGGGCTGCAAGCAGAACACTAAATCCAGTGAGTAAATATGATGCAGAAGGACTGCTCCCATAAGGATTTTGGGTAACTGGTCCCAAAGAATGGTATTGGCAGTAAATGTATTGAGTGACACTGTTAAGCTACAGAAGGTGGTGCACAACAGTGAAGTCTACACGAATCTGCAAAGCAGGTAATGGGAAACTTATGTAACTGATTGATGCTCAAATGGAAAATGAAAAATACGACCATCATCAAATAACAAGGTGAATGCTAAATTACTCGATTACTGTAAGTATGACCCACAAACGATCGTAAGAAAACTTTCACAACAAACTAAAATATGCCACAAATGCAAATTTTAAAAACAATGCAGTCTTTGAAGGAGACTGGATAAAAAGATCATGGGAATAAGAGAACAGGTGGAACAAGGAATGAGTGCAAGGAATAGTAGGTACTGGCCGACAACCAACTTCCAGTTCCCGTTACCTGAGTCTGTGGACAAGACTTGAGTAGAGTTGAGCTGGAATGTCAGAGGAAGGGCTTCGTTGCTTGCTATTCTTCACCAATGAATCAAATAAGCGAGCACCCTGGATTTCACCTCTGGCAACGCTCAGGTAACTTCAGGGTGACAGCTTCAAGGAGGGGGGTCAGGATCGGATGTCAGGCAGACTCCCATCCCCAGATGGTATAGTTGAAGTGTAAACTAGCTGATAGGATCTTTGCAAAGACAGTAGTTGGACATAGTGCCGGCAAGTAGGCTAGGGCAGATTGCAATTTGAGAGGGCAAGCTGGCCTGTATATATACCCATTGTGTTATTGACATCTGTCTAAATGGGGTGATATATCTTGTTCCTTCGTCTCTCTGGTAATCACGGTAAGTAACTGAAAAGGTCATTGGAAAGCCAGAAGAGAAGGGTATGGAGGAGAAAATACAAAGAGATGCTAATTAGGTTAGACAGTATTTACGCTCGAGGGCAGAGATGCAGGTGCAGCTCACCAGGATAACAAGGATGCAAGTGAGAGGTCAGTTGTGAAACTTAACGAAATTTTGGGATCTGTCCCCTCCAAATGACTTTCATGAAAATTGAGTGGGTATTTGAACAATGATTTTAAGGGGGCGCAGTCCCAGAAGGGCTTCCATTTTTCTTAAAGAAGCAAGGTTTCTTAATTGGATTCAGGAGGTGGTGATGGTGGGGTCTTTGGAACATGCCCGTGACGGATATTTGACAGGCAATAAATAAAAAATGACAGGACATTAAAATGACATTTCTGCAGATGGTAAATGGTCTGTTTGTGCTTTCCTACTCGGAAAATCTAAAAACATCTCAAAAGTCACAACAACACTTTGCTTTACCCTACGTTTCCACTCTAACTCAAGCAATTTCCAAAATCAATTCTTCTATTTGTTACATGTTTTATTTCAAGTTTTTAAGGAGAAAAATGTTAGAACTAGTGTCAAAAGGATGCTTGTCACAATATATATATATATATATATAGATATATATATATATATATATATATATATATATATATATATATATATACATATATATATGTGTGTGTGTATCTATACGCATATATATATATATATATATATATATATATATATATATATATATATATATATACTCTAACGATAAGGTTCGACAAACCTTTACTGCAATGAAACGCAACCAATTCTTTAACATATATCGTGGACGACTTTGCTCGGATTTCCTAACAGATTCTTTGAGATCCTCCATCAAATCAGGAATCCTTTACGTCTCAGACTATTCCATCAATTATATACCGGAACAAGATAAGCCCCGCCACCGCTGCCTCATGCTGCTTCAGTCATTTCGTAGCAGCCACATCGGGGGATGAGATTGATACGAAACGAGATGAGGTTTTCTCTCTTTCAAGATTTTCTTTTAGTGGTTTTTTGTGATCAATTTTGATCACGAAGGAACCTCAACGTTTTCTTGATAGTTTTCTTGCGGTGATGTGGGGCTCTTTTTATAGTGTATAAATATACAGTTCAAACACATACATAGTATATATATATATATATATATATATATATATATATATATATATATATGTCTGTATACATACATACATACATTATATATATGTGTGTGTGTGCACGAGCGCACGTGTAATAAATACTACCCTAACCTAAGACCACCGAAATATTTATATGTCCTTAGGAAACCTGATATACCAGCTACATATTGATGAGAAAAAGACAAGAAGAAGAACTGAGAAGATTCTATGTAAATTAAATGCCGTTGAAACAGCTACAATATTCAATGCTACTGCCCTCAGAAAAGGCCTTCCTAATAATGCAAGTTTTGTAATATTTCCTAAATATCCACTTATTACACGGAATTTTCTGCATAAATTTACTAGATGTTCGTTTGTTTTTTTATTAATCTCTTGATAAGCCTATGGTGGATGGAATAACAATCACATGCTTTCTGGATAACGAAAAATTTCTGCGTCAAGCAAGTTCAGCTTCATGATTGCAAAATATCGTTTCTTCTTAAATATTTTGATTTTCCTCTCATTCGTTTGACCGTAAAGTAGTAGTAACTAATACGACCCGACTTCGCTCCTTATCGTTAAACCCACTTTCTTCAGATGACACCGCCGTATTCACCTTTCCAGAGATCGCTGTAATAATTCTTCCTGAGACTGAGAAGTTAATGTGGAGACGTTATCCGCATGGATTACAATTAACTGATGCAACACCCAATAGATGTGGCACCGTAAAGTACATTATTGGAAGATTTATTGCATTTCAAAATCTCCATATACTGATATCGCTGAAAAAGTGATTGTGAAAGTTCATCCTGTGACGATAAAGGACTGACTGTCAAATCTACAGTTAAAAATATTCTAAGTAAATATGAGAATACAAATGCTTAGGAAGTGAGGATTTATGAAATAGTATTTCCTACCTCGTATTGTAACTTGCATCCTGACTGAAGTGTTATCAAACCTACCAACCATTTCAGACCTGATGTGGCATCGTTTTTCGGGAATATCTGCAAGGATTTTAGTCGAACAGTGATAACACTTAACACAATGTTTACAGCACCCCGCCGTAATCTATAATGTCAATAGGAGTTAGTCAAATATATATACTTTTGGAGTTTACTCTTATGATTTTAATTGTAGTTAGTGAGAACCCACACACTTGAGCACAGGTTCGGAGAAGTCGACTTACCACCTCCCCTATCTGATCCCTCCTTCCCACACCAACAAGTTCCCCCATCCCGCTCGCACACCCCCCACCAACAAGCTCTTATATCGGATGATTTTGCCTCATATATTATAACTCAAATGTGTACTATATCCCAACAATGAGTTGAGCGGATTTTATTAATGAAATTCACTGTGTTGCCTAAGAATTGTCGTGGGAAATTATATTTATGATTGTTGTTCGATTATTTGTATAATGTGATGAGACAGATTGGGCAATGGGCAAAATTATTCTACAATTAGATGGTGTCAGTAAAATTGCAGAATAATTAATATTAGTTATAGAATTACACCTGGTTTTGATGATAGATATCATGATAGTAATATCACTATAATTTCACTAAAAACTGTCATTGTTGTAAAAAAAATTTGCATAAAGCCATAAATAAAAAGTTGTGAGTAATAATTACCTGTTAAGGCTTATTTTCAGTGCACCAGCTTTCCTCTCTTGGTAGAACATATTCAAAGGTCGAAGTGCAATCTCACGTTTGCACCCATTTGTGCATCTAGGAAGCAAAAAGCTATGGGCAGCATGACTGCAGCACACCTTCAGTATAAAGCCAGTAACAAACCACTTTCTGGGAACGCATGCCAGTGAACATTTATAGTATATTGCTCAAATGCTGTATTCAAAACTGCTAGCCGAGCCAAAACAGTCCTTTCCATTAACCATCGATTCATTACTACACCCAACATTTCTATTCTTAAACTATTAAACAAAATGTCTAAGCCTTTATATCTCTGTGTGCAATTTAGAGAAAGAGAAGGGGTTGGGGAACTGGAGGCGGAAAGGAGTGGGAGGGTAGAGAAGTGACAGAAGGATGGGTGTGAGAGGCGGATGGGGGCGGGTGGGAGCTTGTTGGTGGGGTAATGAGGGAACTGATGAAGGAGATGGGGCTAAGTCGACTTGTTTGAGCCTTTTGCTCACTGACTACAACTTAAAATCATAACAGTAAACTCCTAAAGTAAATCAATTTGACTAACTCCTATTAACATTATAAATTACGGCGAGGTGTTGTAAATATTGTTAGAACGGTGGTTTTAACCTGGGAAGTGTGTCCCATTAGGGGGCGTCATCAATTTCCAGTTCCAGGGGAGGCGTGAGCCCTAGGGAAAAATGAAAAAAAAATCTCTAATTATATTTGTTATTCTCTTAACAAGAGTGACGAAATAATATTCAGAAGTTTAAGGAAAAATGCAAAAGTATCGCCTTATAACGTGACTTTCCTAGTCTACTACTCTAGTTAAACTCGTTGGGGGGCTGACCATGTTTTGTAATTATTGACCTCCCTTCCTATCCCTCGAAACCCATTCTCTATTTTTTCCTTTAAATCTGGGAGGAAATTTTACTCACAGATGTGAGTTCCACGTTGGACGAGTCAATTTCGCGCTTGCTACCAATCTTTTGGTCCGGAGTTCGATTCTCGGCTCAGCCAACATGGATCCAGAGGAATTTATTTCTGATGATAGAAATTTGTTTCTCAATATAATGTGGTTTGGATCCCACAATAAGCTGTAGGTCCCATTGCTAGGTATCCAATTGGTTCCTAGTTACGTAAAAATATCTAATCCTTCGGGCCAGCCCTAGGAGAGCTGTTAACCCTTAAACGCCGAAGCGGTAAAAAAAAAATGTCTCCCGTGTGCCGGAGGTGTTTCAGATTGAGCGCGAAAGCGGAAAAAATATTTTTTTCAAAAAATCACAGCGCGCTTAGTTTTCAAGATTAAGAGTTCATTTTTGGCTCCTTTTTTTGTCATTGCCTGAAGTTTAGTATGCAACCATCAGAAATGAAAAAAATTATCATTACCATATATAAATAATGCGATATATGATAGCGCAAAAACGAAATTTCATATATAATTGTATTCAAATCGCGCTGTGCGCAAAACGGTTAAAGGTAACAAGATACATTTTTTTCGTTGTAATGTACACTAAATTGCAATCATTTTGGTATATAACACATTGTAAACGATAAAAAGCCAACAACCAGAGAAAAAATAGTTATCACAAAATAATGCATGAATTCGTAACGCGCAGACGTAAACAAATATTTTTTTCAAAAATTCACCATAAATCTAAATATTGTCCTAGAGACTTCCAATTTCTTTCAGAATGAAGACAAATGATTGAATATTACTATACTGTAAGAATATTAGCTTACAAATGCAGTTTTCGACCATATCTGACGAGTTAAATTTGACCGAATGTCGAATTTTTTTTATATATATTTTTTATATGCAATTATTTCGGAAATAAGAAAAGCTACAACTTTCAAATATTTTTCGTTTTATTCTACATGAAATTGCGCACATTTTCATATATAAAACTCTATGAAATGCCTAATATGAAACGGAGCAAATATTCCGAGAATGGGACGTACACATTTCGGAGATTTGTGGCGGAGAATCCGCGCGCGGAGGGAAGGAAAGTTTTTTTTTTAAATTCACCATAAATTTAAATATTGTGCTAGAAACTTCGAATTTGTTTCAAGATGAAGATAAATGACTGAATATTACTAGAATGTAAGAGGTTTAGCTTACAATTGTGTTTTTCGACCATTTCGGTAGAGTCAAAGTTGACCGAACGTGGTTTTTTTTCTATTTATCGTCATTTATATGCAAATATTTAAAAAATGAGAAAAGCTACAACCTTCAATTATTTGTTGTTGTATTCTACATGAAATTGTGCACATTTTCATATATAAAACTTTATGTAACGGCTAATTTAAAATGGTGCAAACATTACCACAATCGTACGTATGATTTTTTCGGAAGAGTTACCGCGCGGACGTAAAGAAAATGTTATTTTTTCATAAATTCACCATATATCGAAATATTGTGCTAGAGACTTCCAATTTGTTGCAAAATTAAGATAAATGCTTGAATATTACTAGAATATAAGCGTTTTAGCTTACAATTGCGTTTTTCGACCATTTCGGTAGAGTCAAAGTTGACCGAAGGTTGAAAATTTGTCACTTATCATTTTTTATATGAAAATATTTCAAAATTGATAAAAGCTGCAACCATGGGTTGTTTTTAGTTGTATTGTGCATGAAATTGTGCACATTTTCATATATAAAACTTTATGTAACGGCTAATTTAAAATGGTGCAAACATTACCACAATCGTACGTATGATTTTTTCGGAAGAGTTACCGCGCGGACGTAAAGAAAATGTTATTTTTTTCTTAATTTAACCATAAATCGAATATTGTGCTAGAGACTTCCAATTGTTGCAAAATGAAGGTAAATGCTTGAATATTACTAGAATATAAGCGTTTTAGCTTACAATTGCGTTTTTTGACCATTTCGGTAGAGTCAAAGTTGACCGAAGGTTGAAAATTTGTCACTTATCATTTTTTATATGAAAATATCTCAAAATTTATAAAAGCTGCAACCATGGGTTGTTTTTAGTTGTATTGTGCATGAAATTGCGCACATTTTCATATATAAAACTTTATGTAACGGCTAATTTAAAATGGTGCAAACATTACCACAATCGCATGTATGATTTTTTTCGGAAGAGTTACCGCGCGGACGTAAGGAAAAAGTTTTTTCATAAATTCACCATAAATCGAAATATTGTGCTAGAGACTTCCAATTAGTTGCAAAATGAAGGTAAATGATTGAATATTACTAAAATATAAGATTTTTAGCTTACAATTGCGTTTTTTTGACCATTTCGGTAGAGTCAAAGTTGACCAAAGGTTGAAATTTTGGCACTTATCGTTATTTATATGAAAATATCTCAAAACTGATAAAAGCTACAATCATGAGTATTTTTTTGTTGTGTTTTACATAAAATTGCGCACATTTTCATATATAAAACTTTATGTAACGGCTAATTTAAAATGGTAAAAAAATTATGTCAAAGTGACGAAATAATTTCCGAGATGTGTCACAGATACTTTTTAGTGCGGCAAGAAAGAAATTCGCGCTTGCGCGCCTGCGTAACGATTGTAAACAAAACAACACCTTGATCCGTGAACTCCCAGCATCCCCCAAGGCGCGTGATTCAAGAGTTTTTGGCTGGTAGGCCTAAAAGTATTTTTCCACGAATTTTTAAAAAAACTTTTGTATGTCGACGTAAAATACGTCCAGTCGGCACCCGAGAGACAAAAAATGTCGACATAAAATACGTCCAGTCGGCGTTTAAGGGTTAATCAGCTCAGTGGTCCGGTAAAACTAAGATACACTTAACTATTACTCATAGATGCAACAGGGGCGTGAAAGAAAGGACCAACTTTTAGAGGGGGCGTGGTAATAAAAAGGTTAAGAACCACTTTGTTAGAATTTCATAGCTGTCCGACTAAAAGCCTTGATGATATTTCTGAAAAACGATGCCACATCCGGTCTGAAATGGTTAGTAAAGCTCCTCGATGGTGACAGACCCTTTTCTGTAAAGATGAAAGATCAAAGGAATTCATGAGATCTGCAAACCCCCTTGCTGTAAAAAGAAAATGGCCAAATTATCAGTTCACTTACGTTATTGATTTAGTGACCACAATCTTCTCTGGTGCATTCTTTATGTTAAATTAGATCCTATTGGATTAAGTTTTATCGCATGATTTGTCCTACATTCAGAGTTAAGGTGGATGATGTGGCTGATGGCAACTAAGGAATGCTAGTTTTTACTCACTTATAAATTATGGTAGTATATATTCATAAGAAAGATGATAGAATAACAAAAACAGGTAAAAAAAGGTGAAATAACTACAGACGAAGAGAAAGATAAAATAATAATTGGAAGTAGAGGGACGAAGAGTGAAAGAGTTCCTTGTTATTGTATTGTTTGGCAGTTTCATTGCCTGCCCGAGGTTGCGGCTAATAAAAATTAACTGTTAACTGATTAATCTATTACCCATCTAATCTCTTCACAACAAGCATCACCTGAGTCAACCCTAGACCTAGTGAGATAGGTCCTCCTTATAAAACTGCCCTGCCAAACAGTGGCAGCCATACCCAATGCCTCCACCATACCCATTGAAGAATTCCTAAACTTGGTCAACGCAGTGCACATAGCCCACAAGACACTGGGGCTATGTGCAGCAGCACGAAGGTTCCAGCAGTCAACCAACACAGAATCTAGCAGCGATCCAGAGGGACTAGCCACCCGCCATCCACAAGTGGAGCTTCCCCAAACAACTAATCAAGGGGAAGACCAGTCAAAAGAGAGACGAATCACCAGAGGTAGTGTTTCTTCCATTGGAGATTTGGGAAAAAGGCCCAAAAATGTAACAAAGGCTGCCTTTTTTCAAAAAAGATGCAAGAGGGTTGTGAATCAACTAAACATCAGCAGTGAGCAGACTGGTTGCCTCGTCAGAGAAGTTACACCAGCTTACCACTGTTTTTCTCCCAGATACAAACGCAACGGCTCCTAATGTTTCTTCATCTGGGATTAAAGGTCAAACACAGAATTCCTCTTCAATACCAGGGCATGCAAGTCATTTGTGCCAGCCACTCTGCACAATAACTCAACCCTGCCCCAACCACTAACCTCCACATATCCACCACCAGCAGAGCATCACTCAAGATATACAGGAATCAGAAAATGAATGTTATTCAATAGGAAAGACTACAGCTGGACCTTCATCACACCAGAAGTGATGATGGCACTTGTAGGAGCCAACTTCCTAAAAGCACACAACCTGGTAGTGGACATAGCATCAAAAAACTGATCAGTGCATATTTTAACATCATAACTGCGCGACCAAATGGTCTCCCAGTGAATAAAAATTGTTACCTAGTACGAAGAATTTTTTACCACTGGGCGACCAGACAAATCCCCAATATCAACAGGAATTATTAAGAAATTAAAATAAATTTCTTTATCACTGAAGCATTACTTATCGATAAATTCCTTTATTATTCAACCCATATACAACAGTTGTAATAAATCCATTTTTTGAAGGAGGGCAAGGGCTGAGGTTGGCTATCAGTTTTTTTGTGGCAGGGTTTAGACAAAATTATCCTCTTTGATCTTAAACTTTTCAGTATCTACAGTTGTAATTTAGATAGGAAATGTGTTCTATTGCCTTCAAATCCCACTAAAAGTTTTGGCTTCTGGGATAGCATTTACCTAACCTCAGACCGTTAGCTTTATGCCTCTCTCCTATGGCACTCGGAGTAGTACTGTAGTGTTCCCCATTTTACAGATTATAATATCCATCTGGTCACCCAGTGAAATTTCCTTAAAATATGCACTGCAACTGATCCCAAAAACAACTCATGTATCATCTCCTCAACAGCTGCACGAACAACCCACCACCATATTGCCAATGCAACAGCAGACAGCAAACAGGCCCCATCGCAGCAGCTACCCCACCAACAGAAACACAGACTTCTACAAGACTACCAAGAGGTTTTCAAAGATGACCTACAGCACAACTTAACCAAACCAGCAAAACACAACATCCAGCACCACATGGAAACAAAAGGCCCCCATCCCACTCATGCTTCAGACAGTTAACCCCTGAGAAAATTGTCTACGCCAGACAAGTGTTCAGAGAAATGGAGAATGCAGGAATATGCCAAAAGCTCCTAGCCAATAGGCACCCCCTTCACATGGTATCAAAACACAACAGGACATGGCTATCATGTGGAGACTACCGGTGGCTAAATGTCAAAACAGAGCTAGACAGATACCCATTGCCGAACATAGCAGACATAACCAACCAAATGAATGGGGTAAAGATCATCAAAATAGACCTGCTAAAAGGATTCTTCCAAGTTCCAGTAGCAAAGAAAGATGTAGAAAAGACCATGATTATCATCCTTTTCAGCACCTGCACATTCACCTACAGTTCTATCAGCCTTCAAAATGGAGGAGCAACCTTTCAAAGACTTATGGATAAACTGCTAGGCAATCTTCCCCTCTGTGCTGTCTACATTGACAACATCCTCATATCTAACCCCAACCTCAGCAACATCTTAAGGACGTCAAAAGGGTGCTGCAAGTACTTAAAGAAAATGGGCACAGTAAGGGAAGACAAGTACGAATGGGAAAAGAAAACGGCGGAATTCCTGGGACATCAAGTAAGCCCAGATGACATTAAACCCCGCCCCCCACCAGAAAAATTAGAAACAATACATGACTTCCCAAACCAACGGCAATTAAAGTAGTGCAGGAATTTTCAGGACTAATTAATTATTATCATGGATTTATTCCAAATATTGCTAAAATCACGAGTCATATCTACAAATGCATACAAGGAAAATTAAAAAAATTAAATTGGTCAGATGATCAAGAGAATAATTTTTTTCAGCAAAACAAACTATAAACTCCTCAACCACATTAATATTTCCTTTACCCCATGGGTCCCTCACTTTGACAACTGACGCGATTAGTACACGAATGGGGGCAGTAGTTGAGGAGGATACAGATGATGACCATGGTCTATTGGTGATCTTAAGCAAGAAGTTAATGTCAGCAGAAGAAAAATACTCCACATTTGACTACTCCACATTTGACTAGGAGTTTCTAGCAGTCCACAAAGCCATCCATCACTTCTGCCACATGCTCAAAGCACAGCTGTTCATCATACAAACAGACCATCAACTGTTGGTGCACACCTTCACAAAGAAAGGAGACACATGGTCAGCATGACAACAGCGTCACCTATTAGCAATAGCTGAATATTTCATCACCATCAAGTATTTGAAAGGTTCAGCAAACACTGTGCTAGATGAACGTTCACGAAATTGCATCAATACCATCCAGCTCGGGATAGCCTATCCCAAAATAGCACAGGTGCAAAGAGACAACATGGACCTACAGTGACCTTGGCAGAACAACAATGGAAAGACGACCATTGCCTGCAAAACAAGTACTGGACAACCTCAGCCCTACTTGTCAAAAGGCCTCAAAAGAAAGGCTTTCAACCTCTCTCACAACCTATCCTACCCGTCAGGCCGGGCAACCACCCAAATTTTAGTAGAGCCAATACATCTGATAGTGTCCATATCGGACATCAAAAATAACAACGCATGTAGTAAGCAGAATAAGAGAGTGCCACACAACACACCATCGACTTGCCCACACCCACATTGACTTATTGGGACCTCTACCTCACCCTCCAAGGGGTACAAACATCACAAGGGGCCAAACATCACATCTGCCTTATGAGCCATCAGCTACAGGGGTGAGCTCGTGTGCATAAAATGTACCCTCAGTTAAATCTTGGGTAACATTTTCACAAACTAGCAATAAGTGAGAAAATGGCCCCTGTTTATGGCTTTGTGGCTGATTTTCCGAAGGCGATAACTACATGTAGAATACATACAAAGGCTTATAACTTCGCTATTTGTCATTGTAAAAAGACAAATTTTCTACTCAAATTATTCGTCTTGATGTGCTCTTTCATAATATATAGGTTTGCTTTGATTGGGTCAGTAACACGGTCGCTAAAGGTCAAAAGGTCATAAAAATCAGGGTAAAGTGAAAATTCAACATATTACTCAACTAATCACTTTAATGCGTAACAAATTGATATTTTAGCCCACATAAGGTTCAAATCCATTAATACAGATATAAACAAAGATATCCATATCAGTAAACTATTGTTTAGGATCATAAACTAGTAACAGGACAAAACTGAATTGGGTCAACCTTCAATTTGTGGCCTGTTTAACCATTCTTGAGCATACAAAATAAAAGAAACTTAAGACATATTTTATCACGTCTACTCATCACAAATACCTAGTCATTTCAGTACCTTACACATTAATCTGGCTTTGATGAATAACCAGTGCAACTCACGCAATACAGGCCAAGTCCCGCCATGCGGTACAATACCGTCTTGGAGTTGTTCACCCAGTTTACGACAGAAGTAATCAACAATCTTTTTTCAAGAATGCTCTCCAATACATTTTCTTAACATAGGAAATATGTCTAAGATGATGTTCAGTAAAACTTACAACGTTTTTAATTTGAGCACCATGAGACAAATAACAGTCCAGTAGCTCACCAAATTCACATACTTTGCCTGTGATCGAAATAATATTTCCATTTATATTAAGATGAAAACTAGCCAGGGGGAGGGAAGGGGGAGAGCAAGCCAGCCCAACTCAGTGCCGGTCCCAAGCCCGGATGAATAGGAAGGGTTGGAGTCAGGAAGGGCATCCGTCTGTAAAATTTCCTGCCAGAACTTTTATGAAATGAGTTTTACAAGGAATGAGAATAGGGCTAGGTTGTCACCCAGAAATGACCCACAGATATATCGCCCTAACTCTGTGGACATGCAAAGACTAACGCTTCTTGAGCGAGAGCGGCTAAAGAAGTGAGCTCGAGAACTAAGAGCGGGAACATTAAGTGTTGGTACGTTGACAGGACGAGGGCGGGCAATAACTGACCTTATGAAAACAAGATGAGTAAATATTCTCTGTGCCAGGATGGAAAGGTAACAAAGCAAGGGAACTTGGGGAGGGGTATAAGATATTCTATAGCAGAATAAATAAAGAAGGTAGAAATGGTGTTGGAATAATTCTGTCAAGTGAAACGAAGAAGGAAATCTTTGAAGTAAATAGAAGAAATGATATGATTATCAGGTTGATAGTTGAAAATTGCAC
Organism: Macrobrachium nipponense; assembly: GCF_015104395.2. NCBI lineage: Eukaryota > Metazoa > Arthropoda > Malacostraca > Decapoda > Palaemonidae > Macrobrachium > Macrobrachium nipponense. The sequence continues at coordinate 58,597,671 of NC_061108.1, read as the reverse complement.
TGTTAACATCTTTAGTGTGTATGCACCCCAGATAGGATGCTCAGATGAAGAGAAAGATTGCTTATGGTCAGACTTAGAGGAGGAAATGGAAAAGGTACCAGCAGATGAAAGATGCCTTGTCAGCGGAGATCTGAATGGGCACGTAGGCTAGAATAACCAGGTGATCAGCTATATACATGGTGGGTATGGCTATGATGAAAGAAATGCAGAGGGTGAAAATATTGTTGATGTTCCTGTGTCCAAGGATATGGTACTGGTGAACACTTTTTTCACCAAGCGGCAAGAAGATCTAGTTATGTACAAAAGCGGCGGAAGGTCCAGCCAGATAGATTACTTGATGTATAAGAGGGAAGATTTATGCGAGATAAAAGATTGTAAGGTCATACCAGGAGACCAAGTGAGTGCACAACATTGGACTTGGTTATGGAAACTAAACAATTAAGGAAGAAAAAATGCAGGGGCCAAAAAGTATTAAATGGTTTAAGCTGAAAGAGACTGAACTTTGTAGGCAGTTTAAAGAAAAAGTTTTAGAAGAACTAACTCATGAAATTGAAGATGTTGATGAAAGGTGGAACAGAATGATGGAAATAATACTGAGGGTTGCTAGAGAAATATTAGGTGGCAAGATATTCGAAAATAAGGAAACGTGGTGGTTCAGTGAGGAAGTGAAGGATGCCAGAAAGCAAAAGAGAGAAGCAAAGAAAAGGTGGGAGGGGACCCAAATGGAAGAGGACTGGATGGCCTATAAGGAAGCAAATAAATTAGCAAAGAAAACTGTAGAAATTGCTAAGGACAGAGCATATGATCAGCTTTACCAAGAGCACAAATGAGAAATAAGAGTACCAAGGATATAACACACATAAGACAGATTAAGGATAAGGATGGAAATGTACTGAGAAATGAGAGAGACATAATAAGGATATGGGAAGAATATTTTGAGCCCTTATGGAATGAAGAAAATGAAAGATTTCTAAGAGGAGATGGACACAAATTGTGGACCAGTCACAGAAATAACAAAAGCTGAGGTTAGAGTGGCACTGGGAAAGATGAAAAATAGTAAAGAGGTGGGACTGGATGGCATACCTGCAGAAGCCTGGAAGGTTCTTGATAAGGAAGGAATTGACATATTGTGGCAGTTAATGAAAAAGATTATGGAAAGTGAGACGATACCCAAAAAATGGAGAGAAAGTATATAAATCACATTATTCAAAGATAAAGGGAATATTCGGTGTTGTGAAAATTACCGAGGATTAAAGCTCATGTCACATACACTAAAGGTATTTGAAAGAATTATGAATGAAAGATTACGGCAACAAGTTTTCTTTGGTAGACAGCAACTAGGATTCATGAAGGGCCTCAGTACTGTGGATGGTATTTTCACTATGAGACAAATTACAGAAAAGTACAGAGAGAAGCAAAAGGTCTTGCATATGGCCTTTATAGACCTAGAGAAGGCATATGACAGAGTAACACGTCAGGAAATATGGAGATGTCTCAGGGAGAGAGGAGTGATGGAGAAGTATGTCAGAATGATCAGGGAGATGTACAGAAATGTAAAGACCAGCATCAGATCTACAGTTGGAAGAACAGAAAATTTCCAAGTTGGAGTCGGGCTACATCAGGGATCCGCTCTGAGCCAACTTCTGCTTAACATCATCTTGGATGTGTTGACGGAGGATGTCAGGGAGGAGCCACCATGGTGTCTGCTCTATGCAGATGACAAAGTCTTGTTAGCCGAGAACAGGGATGCACTGGAGGGGAAGCTTGAAAGATGGAGATATGCCTTTGAGAGTAGAGGTTTAAGGATAAGCATGAAAAAGACAGAATATATGACAACCGAATTGGATGGCGACCAGCAAACAATAATCAAATTAAGCGGAGGAAACATTAAAAGGGTCCATAAATTCAAGTACCTTTGCTCAGTGACTGACAATGAGGGGAACATGGAAGAGGAAATTAACAACCAGATTCAGTGTGGTTGGAACAACTGGAGGAAGGTGTCTGGTGTCATATGTGATAGGAATGTCCCTATAAGATTAAAGAGCAGAGTGCACAAGGCAGTGGTCAGACCAGCAATGACATTTGGAATTGGAAGCAGCACCACTAAAGAAAACAGAGGGTAGAAAGTTGGACGTCACCGAGATGAGGATGCTTAGATGGATGAGTGGAGTAACCAAAAAGGACAGGGTTAGAAATGAACATATTAGGGGTACAGTAAAGGTCACTGAAGCATCAAAGAAAGTGCAAGAGACAAGGTTAAGATGGTATGGCCACCTGATGAGAAGAGAAGAGCAACACATGGCAGGAGAAGTGATGGACGTGGAGGTGGATGGAACATGAAGGAGAGGAAGATCTAAGACCAGGTGGAGAGATTGCATTAGAGATGATATGAGGGAGAAGGGAGTGTGAGAGGAAATGACACAGGACAGAGGTAGCTGGAAAAGACTCATTAAAAATGGCGACCCCGAATAGGTAAAGCTGGGAAGAAGATATTAAGACGAAACCTGCAAGGTTTCTTTTTTCATTTTTCCTTCCCACCAACATAATCTCCGTTTTATTTTCATTTAATTTCAACTGATTAAATGCTATCCATACCTTACACTAGTGAGATCATCTCATTTGTATCGTTATATAACTTTTGTTAAAACAAAAATGGGTGTCATCTGCAAATAGCAGCAGGTATCATGTTTCATAATAAAAGATGAAATTGGACCTAATGCACTGCCTTGAGGTCCTCCTTTCTTAATGTTTCGTGGGTTGAGTTCCCTAATCGTTCACAGTATTTTCTGCTAACAGGTAGTTTTTGAATACTCAAAATCATCTTCAGTAATAACCAATTGATCGTAAAATATTTTTAAAGATATTCATGAATAACTGCATCCAAACAGCGCTGAGATCGAGCTACACAAAACTACCACACTTGCTTTAATTAGAGTTTTTAATAGGTTATTTACAATACAAATTACAGAGGTTCTGTAAGATGTTTGTCTAAAAGCCGACTAAGTGTCCAGTAAAGCATTTACCATTTCCAGATAACTAATTATCTGTTAAAGAATTACATGATCTAACATTTTGGGCGTAAAAGATAAATTCGAAAGAGACCTGTATGAAGTTCAACTTTGGTGATCAAGTTGTTTGTTTAACAAGTCACTTTCTCAGATGTAGGGAACTTGCATTCAGATACTGACATTCATAACTTTCACTGTTATACTAAGCATGAAAGTTTTTTCAGCTCTAATAAGTTCAGACTTAGCATCAGATCAGTTTTCTTCGCCATTGTAATAATCATAATACCAACGTTAATTACATTATCAAATCTCGTTAGTCTATCATTTGTCTGTAATGTAGTATTTATCCGATTCGGCGTTTTAACACAAGTAACAATTATGTTCAACATTTTCCTCTTACAAAATTCAAGAAAATCATCGGGAGCCTTTGTTACCTCACATTCCAGTTCGGCTCCAGAAATCTCTCATTTATTCATTTTCGCTCCTGCTTCTCGGATTTTCTAATACTAATGTTTAGTTACTTTGCCTTACCGTTTAGGGACGACATTCTACAATAGGAAGTTTTGCATAAGCTTTTTCTCGCAAATTTAATGCAAAATAATTACATATTAATATAATATATATATATATATATATATATATATATATATATATATATATATATATATATCTATATATCTATATATATATAATATATATATATAGAGATATATATATATATATATATACACACATATATATATCTATATATATTATATTATATATATAGATATTATATATATAGGATATTATAGATATCTTATATATCATATAGAATATATATATCTATATATATATATATATATATTGATATATATATATATAAATATTAGGATATATATAATATATATAGATATATAGATTATATATAATATAGATCTACATATATATATATATATATAATATATATAAGATAGTATATATATATATAGGTAATGCTATAAGATATCTATATATTATAATTATTATATTATATCTATATCTATATATATATATATCTATATATATATATATATATATATATATATGTATATATATATATATATATATATATCTAGATATATATATATATAGAGATATATATATATATATATCTATATATATATAGATATTATATATATATATATATATATATATATATATATATATATATATACATATATCAATATATGTGTGTATTTGTGTACATTACAGATATACATACATATACATAGATATGCATATATACGTTTACATATATATATATATATATATTATATATTATTTATATATATATATAATATATATATATATATATATATATATATATATATATATATATATATGTATATATATATAATATATATTATATATATATATATATATATATATATATATATATATATATATATATATATATATGCAATTGTTCCCAGGGGATGTGCAGCTGGGGTGGGGAGGGATAGCTTACCTGATCTGCAAATGGCTTATTTAAGGCTGTACATTCATACCACAAACTTGGGCTGAAGGCCTGCATACGCCTTCAATTTCCATGGTCCTTGTGCTTGCAATACCAAGGCTAAGTGCCTACTAGTTCTAAGACTTCTAGGTCTTCATTCCAAGCCCTTGTGTGGCTTTTGCTCGAAGCCTACATCCTTGCCGGGAAAGAGTAGGAAATTCAGTCATCCCAAAACTCATGTCTTATTCAGACATACTTGCTTCATCAGTTCTTAACAGACCATCCAAGCACTTAGGACAACTCCGAGTTATGGAGCTCATATCAAATCCGAGTCTGGAGAATAGCCACATTCCCTGAAAATCATTTCTTCTAACCCCTCAGTGCCACACTCAGTGCTGCCCCTACCAGATGGCTAATGATGCCTTTGATTAGTTTAAGGCTCTCTCCAATTTGGGGAAACAAATGGGAATGAACTGCCAGGACTTACTTAACTGGGTAGCCATCAAGAGAGCCACAGCCAAGGGAGGGAGGGAGAAAAAAAATTAGCCCAAGAGAAGAGGGAAGAAGCAGAAAGTGCAGGGAAGGAGAAGGAGAAAGAAGAGAGATTCCATGATCAGCAGTGTGGGATCTCTCATTAAGAAGCGGGACAAGACCAAACCTGAATCCTGGCTCGACCATGTTGAGCAAGTATTTAGATACCTACAAGCCTGCTCCGAGTGGATTAGCTCTCATTTTGCGGAGGCACTTAGAAAACAAGAGTGGCACTGCGTTCAACGCTCTCTCGACCAGGGAGGCAATAATAAGAGCTTTTGAGATAACCCTTAATCGGTAGAGGCAGAGATGGAGAGAAATGCCTAAGGGGGCCGGCCAAACCTGGTCAGAGTGGGTGACCAAGAAAAAGCTAGCCCTTCGTAGATGGCTCAATGGCTCCAAGCCCATGTCAGCGGAGGAAATCTGAGAGCTTTTCCAATTAGAGGATTTCTCCTCATTTGCCCCTCCTGATCTTGCCACCCATCTGGTGGATAAGGCTCCTAAGACCATTGTACAGTGCTGTCGGTGGGTCAACACCTTCGATACCCACCATCCACAACTCAGTTTCATCGGGAGGAAAATTCTCCCTTCAGCGCACTCTACTGATAATTCCCAGCCCTTGCAGTGTCTGAGTAATGCACCCAAGAAACCTATGGGTGATTACTGCCAGAAGCCTGGGTACTCCACCAAGCAGTGCCATTCCAGACCAGCCTCTCAGCCACGGCCCGCTAACAATTCCCAAACCAGAGCGCAGCCCCGTTGAGCCGAACCCCCCAACTCCCACAAACAGGTCCAAGGGCAGGAAACATAGCCGTCCCAACAGCCCACGGTGGGAGTTCAGTCAAATCACGTGCCAGGATTATGACCTGAAAGGGCACTTCAGTGCCAACTCCAAATAGTGCCTCCAGTTCCCTGCCCAGAAGATGGTGCAGACCATCACGCAACCTGAGCATGATGAGGTTTACTTGACCCCGGTCAGTGAGTCCAGCACACGGTCCTGAACATCATAGATACTGGAGCTGCGGTCAGCATTGTTGCCCACGCCATAGTGCCCGAGGAAGCCATGATCCATGAGGATATCTGGATGATCATCCATTGGACTGATGGCTCAACCAATTTGCGAACAATTTTTGGAAAACCCATTATTCGAAAGGCAATTGTTCGAAAAGTTTTTTTTTTAAACCAAATATTCGAAAACAATAGTCCGAATGTGTAATTGTTTGAATTTACAATGGATCGAAATACAAAATATTCGAATAAGCAGTTTTTCTAAATGAATATTGTTCGAATCTGTAACGTACTTTATCTAACCATATAGGATAATAGGATTAGTGTTAATAAATGATTAATTTACTTTAAATTTATAAGTTTCTTAATATATCTTCGCACAATTTAGGTGAAGATAACTCCTATTCTACTAAATTTTCAAACGTCTCATTGACTTTCTTATGGGATAAATGCCAGTGCTAATAGCATTTGAATTTTGACTTCAAACTCTCTTCTTCCTGACCTGAGTCAAAAAGAAGAAAATCTTCATTCTTGAAAGTCTTCATATACTACTACTCGACTAGAAATACTATATCCTTCCTATGATAGGGTGTAGACAGTCAACGATTTTCTTCTGAGCGAACCCTTCTAATTGAGCGCTTAATACTGTACACAGTAGGCAATCCTTGAGCTCCAGATGTGCTAAGATCTGAGATGCATTTGCAATTATATAATGAGGGGAGTCACGTGTACCTTTTGCGTCGTCTTTCATTTTTTCAATAAATCTCCGCGCTTCTACGCCACTTGGATCACCTGCATGATTATGTTCTTTGGAAACGGTAACATCTTTTTTTTACTGTTATAGCGCGATATTTACAGTCATTTGAGAGAGAGAGAGAGAGAGAGAGAGAGAAAGCACCAACATACAAAACTGCCGCCGGGCTTCTTTCAACAAGTCGACGTTACTCATGGATTCGAACAATTTTCATTTCGAAAAACTACTTATTCGAATATTTTGTATTTCGATCAATTGTAAATTCGAACAATTACACATTCGAACTATTGTTTTCGAATATTTGGTTTTTGAAAAACAACTTTTCGAACATTTGCCTTTCAAATAATGGTTTATCGAAAAATTGTCCGCACACGGGCTCAACCAAGGATCTCCCAATGGTATGACTGAGGGTCGTCACCAGTGATCACCCACAAGGGAGAGATCACCTCATCAGGGTGGCCCAGATGCTAATCACTGGGCGACCGCTCCTGTTAGGCCAGGACCTGGTCCAGTGGAGGGATACCATAATCCCCATCAGGTGCAGGACTGCCTTCCTGCCTGCTATGCTGGAACAGAGCACCCCAGAGTCGAAAGATGACTTGCCCCCAAGCCAAATAAACATTGAAGAGGTATAATGGCTATGGGACCCACCCAAACCTACACCCTCCAGGGGAATCACTGCAACCACTCAATGCCTCTTGTAACCAGGATAGATGCCCAGACCCTCACCATAAGTCGGAAAACTTGCTGAAAGCTCAGGCAGAGGACGCCTCCTTAAGAAAATATCAATGGAGGCTGCCACATCCAAGGAGGAGGTTGCAGACCTGACAAAAGATATGGTAAAAAACCTGGTGATAACTGGTAAAAAAAAATCCTCGAAAATAGTGTCATTTACCACATCTCCAGAGAGACCTCAGCACCCACTAATCTCATTAACAAAAGAATAGAGTTGCCCCATTGCCCTCCAGAGAGATGTCCTATGGTTGGCCCATGACAGTCCAGGGGACACTTCATTGTCTCCAAAATGAAGCGGTCCATGGTGAGTAAATTTCACTGGTCCAGTAAAGGGCTTAGTCAATGCATGCGTGACATGCCAGGTCCCGGGTTGCCCAAACGAAGTTATCCCGAAGACCCCCCTGAAGAATATTCCATCAGTGGGTATCACCTTCTGGCACATGTGCATAATCTACTACTCCCCACCAGGATGAACAGATAAGAAACAGGGGAATCAATACTGCCTCACAATAATAGATCTCAGTTCAAAGTGCCATCTCCAAAGATGCCATAAAGGCCCTCTTGCCCATCTTCTGCCGTTTCAGCCTTCCCTTGATGATGCAAATGGACAAGGGACATCACTTCATGTCACAGGAGTTTAAAAGCATTCACCACACCCACTCGACACCCTACCGGCCAAAGAGCCAGATGATCATTGAGTTTTCCACCAGACTCTCATAAGTTGACTGGCTGGGAGGAAAATCTGCCCCACAATGTTTTTTCAATACAACAGGCACCTGTGGAGACCTTGTGCTACAGCCCCTTTGAGTTATTGTACGACCACTCTAAGCAAGGCCCCATTGACATCCTACATGACTCCTGGGAAGACCCTGAGAAAGTTGATTGGGTAACAGAGCTTCCTGCTATTCACCACAAGCTTCATGCTGCATGGGCAGTTTGTGGTGACGGAAATAACCTATTTTGGTCATCATGTGGGGAATGGCCTGCTGATGCCTAAGGACGTGAATATCCATGTCGTACGTAGTATGCAATACCTCTGGACAAAAATAGAGTCACAGTGTATCGTTGGGATGTTGCAGTATTTTTGGTGCTTCATCCCGAACTTTGCTGATGTTACTGCCCTGATTACCAACCACTTCTTGTGGAATAAACCTTTAAATTGTAACCCTGAGTGTGAGGAAGCATACAACCGCTTGAAGGCTGTACTCATCAACAGGCCAGTCCTACATACCCGAGACTATGAGCGCCCCTTCTGCCTCTCTGTAGATGACTGCAATGTTGGATTCGGTGCTGCAATGTACCAGGAGAAGGAGGGAGTTAGACACCCAGTAGCATATTACTCCTAGAAGCTGAACCCAGCACAATCCAAATACAGCACCATAGAGAAAGAGCTGCTAGAAATAATATTGGCAATAAAACATTTCAAGGCGTACCATGCCGAACATAAATTTCTCCTTGCCATTTTAACAGATCACAATCCTCTGAGGTACTTAACAACCTTCCGTAATCAAAATAAATGTCTCATGTGCTGGTGTATTGACCTCCAAGGTTATAATTGGAGGATCGAACACGTCTGAGGGGTTGACAATAAGATAGCAGACATTCTGTTCCATAGCCATTAGCCAGCCCCCCTCTCCTGTAGAGTGATAGAGTCCAGTCACTGGCTCAGTGCTAAAAACAAACCTGCACTCTGACAAAGTACCTAACTTCATTAATTCTATCCTCTCGTGTAATTTCAAACATTCCCTGAGGAGAAATATCATATACTGTATTGATTTCCCTAGATAATAGTTATCACATGCATCGCCCTAATGGCACAGGGCTGTTGTCATACAAACCTGTGGGTCCAATAACCACCCACGAACGAGTTATACTGCTCTAAAGGGCTAATAGCATATTCTTGCATTATGATAAAGCTAGCAATATAATACCTAAGTATACATTGTGATTACTAGTTGTTTGCCAATATTGTTAATTATATGATACCGTTTTGTTTAATGATTAATCCATAATATGAACTTTTCAAAGAGAATTTAAATTTGTGTTGATTTTAGTCATGTTAAAGTTTATGCCTCATTAAATTTTGAGAGGAATGCAACTTTATGGTTCACTGCAAATAAAGTAGAGTTAAATGTTAGATTTTATGGAAAGTCAACTTCCGTAGAGCTTTGCCTTGCTTGAATTTTATATTAATATCACTTAAAGGGTGTGTGAGTTACTTATCATCGTAGATGGCTATTCTGGTCATTCCTGCCCGTCTAGGGTTGGAATGCCTTTCAGAATGGGTAGGTGTAAGGGATTTATGCCATCTCCATTTCAAAGTATAGTAAGCTAACATTTATTCATAATTTGATACAGGTTCAGTCGCCTCTACCATTCACACATCACACCTTTTGAAGGATTAATTGCGAGTCACCTCTTGTCCACTTTGACTGCCGCCACCTTTGTCTTTGCAGGTAATGGAATCAAAGGGCACCTGGCTAAGGAAGGGATTAACCAGCGCCATATTGAATTGGCCACATGGTTGCCACATGGTGATCTGACCACGAGGCTCAGAGGTGGCAGAAGAACAGATAACACTGCCATCTGCCCAGATGCAAGCAACCTTTCTTCAAGCTGGTAAAAGGAGCACACACCCTGCAGACAGTCTTAGACAAGATCACACCACCAGTGAGATCGCACACTTTGCCCCTCCTGAGCTACCAACCCCTTCCCCCGCCTTTCCTTCTTGATGCAGCTATTGCCAGCCGATGTCACCTTTTGTAGTGCAACGATAATCGCTTCCCGTCGGCGCCAATGAGGAAGACGACTCCACTTTCCAATTCAGTCACAGTGCAAGGTCAACACAGTCAGTCACTCTCAGTCTCCGACTTATTTCCTTTCATTTTCGCAAGCCATTCCTACAGTGTTTTATAATTGCAATGTGGTATAATGCCTGTTATGTCCCCCTGCCTTGACCTCAGTCACCTTTATATTGTGGCTTATTCATATTGTATTCTTTCATGCTGTGTGATGATTACATTGTTATTAGCTATCTGCTAAAGTTATCCCATCAGGAAGTAATGTAACTATTTCAAGTCATTAATCATTCCCGTAATATCTTACTCTAAGTGACCATTAATGTAACTTCTTCCCCTTGTAATCACAGTACGTACCTGCTCCCCTTAGGTGGTTATTAAATCAAGTATAATCATTCTTACATTGAACCTTTGTTTAACCATAATACCATTCTAATCACTAAAAATACTTACAGGTACTAGTGCATCCAAACTTGATAGAACAGGGGTAAATTTTTTCTTGTGAGAAATAGAACACTTTGATGAAAAAATACTCATAGTGCATCCAAAAGACCGGGAAATGTCGTACAGGTCTTCAAGATTGGTTTATTAATTTGAGGTGAAGAACTTGAGTTTCTAGTGAATCAACCATTTATTTTATTTCATTTTATTTTTTGTTACTGCCACCCGTACAGGTCCGCCTGCAGTGGAGGCGGCTCTCATACCCTGTACCGGTTAGTCTTATGACCAGTAGGTATAGATAAGGATATGGGGTGTTAACCAACTAATCATTTTTTCCTTCCGGATGTTAGCGCCTGAGTGCAGATGTTAGAAGGTCTTTGTTTTTTATTTATTTATTTATTTATTAAGTAACGTAACTGGTTAACTGGACGTTCAAATTTTTCGGACTTACGTTTTTCTGTTTTTAATTACTTCACTGCGTATTTGGAACTTTTAGCGATAAAAAAATAAAAGTTTTAAGTCTACTAAAGGTTAGTTTTAGCAATCATTAATTTTAGTTACTCTGAGATATCTGAAAAAAAAAAAAAATTAACATTCCGGTATTGCATTGATTTGAAATTTGATATTTGGCTCTTTTTTGCCGATTAGATGCACCATGTTTGTTTTACAACGATATGTAACGTCAATTACAAGTTCCACTTTGATCATAGTTCCATTCAAACACATTCATAATTCAAATATAAGTTGACTAGTTATTATTAGAGTCAATAATAATACCGAATAATATAACGAACAATATGAAATGCATACAATATACAAACTCCAGTTGTACTATACAAAATATAAAACCATATTATAGTTGATCAAATTTACTTTAGTTATGTCTTTTGCACCAATTTTAATGTCTATTTACTTAAATTTCCTAATTATCCGGTTACTTGTTTGAAAGCGCTCCTTGGACATTCTTCTGAAAGGTTTTGTAAGTTTTTCAGTACGGTAAAAAAAATAAACTTTGAAAGTTTCTTTACCTCAAAATTTATATATATATATATATATATATATATATATATATATATATATATATATATATATATATATTGTGACGAAGTGCCAAGTATCTGGTTACTACACTTACCATTCATTTATTGATACCTCACAAAAGCCAGACACCTGAACCCTCATCACAGGTATTAAACGACTAAATACTCTAAAGGCAACAGTGATCCCTTAACAACTTACCAGTATTGCAGAAAATCAGACTAAGTTCATCAAAACAAGTGTGAGGTAATCTTGTAAGTAATCAAATTAATCAAAGGGCATCACTCCATCAACAACTTTAAAAGTCTAAGTATTTTCCTGATTTGAGAAGTCTAAGTACTTCCCTGGTTCTAAGTCACTTCAAGTAAATTAAAGGAAAACAGATCAATTACCACTCTATGTTTCTACCTAACATCAATATAATTATATACTGGTATAAAATAAAGAAAACACTTATAAAAAATTTATATACAAAAATTTATTATCAAATTCAAAATTTATAAGTGAAATTCACAATATCAGGGAAAATTACTGTTACTTGGAAACAAAGTAAAGTTTAATTAATTCTTGAATCAAATTAAGTAAAATATAATCAAAATTAATTTATCACAAAATTCAAGAAAATTAATTCAATTGAAATTCAAAAGTGTTAGGCAATAATTGAAAATTTGAAATTAATTCACAAGTGCTAAACAACAATAAAACTTGAAAAGAATTCTAAGTAAATGCAAATTAATTCACAAGTGTTAAATTTAATTAAATGTGAAATGATTAAGCAATGAAAATAACTAAGTCAATTAAATTGTGAAGGTAAATGAAAATATAGAAAAATGTGGATAATATCAAAATAAAAAGGCACACTTCAACAAGAAAATGAACAAATGCACAAAAATGAAACAAACACAAAGCACAAAAATTTGCAAAAGTGTAAATCTTTTCACTCAAAACATTGTAACTATTAGTTTTTACCAAACCACTGTTCCTATCAGTTATTAGTTGTTATCTAACCACTGTTCCTATCAATTATTAGTCTTTACCAAACCATTGTTCCTATCAGTTATTAGTTGTTATCTAACCACTGTTCCCATCAGTTATTAGCTGCAACTAATAAAAATATAACACACTACCTTTTTGGTATACCAACTTCTTTCTTTCTTGCTGCAGCTCGAAACCAGGCGCCGTTAGAACAGTGTTTGTTCAGATTCCACAAAAACACTATATACTACCAAATAAACTAAGAAATATCAAATCTGAAATTAACAAATTACGAGTGACCATTCAAATAAGTACGAAAGCGTTACGTTACTTTTAAAATCAAAAGTGCTATGCGATGGAGAGAGAGAGAGAGAGAGAGAGAGAGATGTGAACGCCTCGAGTATCTAAGATCTAATGAAATTCTCTTCCTTACGGAAGCTGGACAGTGGATGATACAAAAACGTTTTGGGCAATAATTCTTCTAGAAGCTTCGAAATCTTACGCAACTTTACATACAAAATGTGTAATCTGCACGTGGCTTTGATCATAGACATATGCGTACAAGACGATTCTGCTCAACAGACACGTACCCGACCGAAACGGAGGTTGAGCGATAATTAAGACTGACATGTTTTGATA
>NC_061108.1:58521767-58579267 GCF_015104395.2 Macrobrachium nipponense | reverse complement strand
TTGCAATATTTTCAGATTCAATATTATTTTTGCTTAGAGTTAATATGTCCTAATAATGTGTGTTCAGAATTCACAAAAAAAAAAAACATAACTGAAGTTGAAGGAATAACATAGAATATGAACAGAGAGAGAGATTTGCTTGTTCGCAAGAGCGGACTTGACATTCGTCACTTAAGGGCTCATGATTTTAATGTTTCTTTTAACAATAACGTGAGGCTGTCTAAACTTGTTCGTCTTTGTCGAGAAGTCACGTGAGGTTGCATCATCTTTCGTTGGATCGTTCTAGAAGGATTCTGCATAAACGTTCCGCGTACGTCTGATACCTTTCAATTCATTTTAGTTATTAGAGATTCTTTTGTATTGAAACTGCTCAATACTACTGATAAATTAACTCTTATATTTATCGATTTGTCAAAAGAGAATTTGTTGGCTCGTAAGTACCTTAAATATGAAATGGAAAAAGTTTGTGACGCCACTCACAGAAATGACGACATCTATTTCATTCAAGAACATTCTATAATAACTCATTTCATTTTAAGAGACTTTTATTGTCTTAAATCATACAATAATAAATATTATTTGTGATTGTAATCCAACTTTCTCTCTGTTCATTGTTTCGAAAGAAACTTTTTAAGATAATAGCTGTGTCTTGTTCCTAAAATCTTTTGCCCAGCCATTTTGGGGCCGAAGCACTGATCAGTTTCCATACGAAGAGAGAGCAATTTTGTCATTCTTAAACTAGAGGCCCATTCGAGCTGTCCTTTCTCTCTCTCTCTCTCTCCTCGTCTCTCTCTCTTCCTCTCTCTCTCGCTCTCTCTCTCTCTTCTCTTCTCTCTCCTCTCTCTCTCTCTCTCTCTCATATAAGAGAATTTTGATTTTACATTAACGTAAAGATTTTATGCTTAGTGGTTGGTCACTCATAAATTTTAGATTTATTTAATTGCTTAGCGCTTATTTGTGGAATCTGAACAGACATCGTAAAAGTGTGTAACAGGCGTCTTGTGTATAAGTGTTTATTGAAGATTTCGGTAACAGGCCTTTGAAGTTGGTACCAAGGTAAGAGTTTTTTAATAAGTTTAGTGCACTAACTCAAAACCTTAAAAGTACTCTAAATACCGGAAGTACTTAGGTAATTCCAAGGAAGATTTTTCATTATTTCACATTTTTGTGTTGGTTTTTTTTTTTTTTTTTTTTGCATTAAACCATTTTTTTTTATTAAAGTTGTGTTTTTTTTATATTCTGTGTGATTAATGTTTTCTGAATATTTTTGCAATATTGGTATTTTCACAATTTTCTGTGATTACATTTACAAATACTCACAATTTGTTCGATTAACTTAAGTGTTTTCATTAATTAATTATTACAAATTTAATTGAGTTTAACACTTGTGAATTCATTTGTATTTACTTAGAATTCTTTTCAAATTTTTATTTTTGTTTAACACGTGAATTAATTTGTATTTACTTAGAATTCTTTTCGAATTTTAATTGTTACTTAACACTGAATTTCTTGTTTTTGGCGATAAATTAATTTTGATTTAATTTTACTTAATTATCAATTCAAGAATTAATTAAAATTTGTGTTCTTTTCAATGTAATAGTAAATTTCCCTGAGAATGTCATTTCACTTGTACATTTTGAGTTTAATAATAATTTGTTTTATTCAAAATTTTTCTGAGTATTTTCTTTTTTTTACCAGTATATTTAATTTTGTTAAAGTAGAAATATAGGGTGGTAATTGAGCTCTTTTCCTTCAATTTTATTGAAGTGAATTAGAACTAAGGAAATAATCAGACATTTAAAGTTGTTGATGGAGTGATGTCCTTTAATTAATTCAGTTTCGTATGAGATTACCTCACACCTGTTTTAAAAAATTTAGTCTGATTTTTTGTATGATTAACAAGTCTTTAAAGGGATCGCTGTGACCTTTAGAGTAATCAGTCGTATTTTATCTGTGATGAAGATTCGCGTGTCTAGCTGCTGTGAGGTAACAAATTTTGATTGGTAAGTGTAATGACCAGATATTTTGGACGCGTCGGCACAATACACACACACACACACACACACACACACACACACACACATCATATATATATATATATATATATATATATATATATATATATATATGTATATATATATATATATATATATATATATGTGTGTGTGTGTGTGTGTGTGTGTGTGTGTGTGTGTGTGTGTGTGTCACTCGTGAATGATGGTAATATACTTTATCCCACATAACAAGTAGCAAAATATATAATAGAACTGGTTTATCGACGTTTTTCCTGGTGCCAAAGATGTTATATCTCTATCACTTTATTTATGACAAATTTTTTTACAGTACTGTATGGTACAGAAACCTTCTAATTTTTACATTTTGCGTTTGGAATATACTTCATTATATTTCAATAAATTATCTTAAAATGACGTCAAAATAATAAATATAATAGCACGGAAACTAACTTTATAAAGACTGATCAGAAAATCTGTTAATAGTCAAGTTCATGAGAAGAATAAAAAAGAAATTTACCAGTGCTACTGTCTGTCTCTGCCCAAGTCCCTCTCCCTTGCACTGACCTCCATTAATTTTCTCTCGTACTGTCCACCCTCCGTGTTGTTGACGTATGTGAATGATGGCTTCTGCTCAGCTCATTGACTGCGCCCAGCTTAGGTAAAACCAGAACCAGACATAGGAGCAACGTCACTCTCTGATTCATCATTGGCTGGCCATATGCCGCCATTTTGTAACTAGAGACACTAGCATCTCTAGTAGCTGGGTGCGCTGGACAGCATGAAAATCATCAGCTTGCATGTGCAGCTGCAAAATAAAAAAAAAATGCAATAGCGACCTTATTTCTGAACGGATTTAGAAAAAAAAACTGTCATGATCAGAAGAGTTAGCAGCATTTTAATACTTAGTCAGATCTTTCATCCAAACTAAAATATATTTTGTAAATGCCAGTTTACATGCAATAGCGGCCTTATTTCTGAGCGGATTTACAAACTGGTCTGCCGGGAAATGTTCTGCAAGCAGTCTACAGTTGTGGTAAAGATAGTCGACATCACTCTTCAGCAAATCTTCCCTCTTGCAGTTGGTCATCTATTGTTTACTCCTGCAATGAAATTTACCATTAACAAGACCATGTATATTACCATTCTCATGCTTATAGCTAGTTCAAATACTTAATTTTTTCGTAATTGAAGTACACAGATTAAAGTAGGATATATTGTTAATTAGCCCTCTCTAAATTACTCATTTGGATCGAAGTAGGATATATTGATAATTAGTACTTTCTCAATTACTCATTCGGATCAACCAGGTTGACCATTGACCATGCCTAATAAAAAATCGCCCGGCTGTGATGGTCTTCCCGCAGAGGCTTTCAAATTCGGCCATCCGCTAATTTTCATTCTGTTAGCTGCCCTATTCAATGTGTGCATAATTCACCAGTTTCTGCCAGACTCCCTACTATTAGTTCACTTGATACCATTAATCAAAAGCAAGCTATAGGATGTAGCTGATCCTGGCAATTACTGGCCGATTGCAATCACAACTATCGCGTCGAAGATACTTGAGTCGGTTCTTCTAGTGAGACTTTTCCCCTTTCTACACACCACTGACAACCAGTTTGGATTGAAAGCAAATCACTCAACCGACACCTGCATCTACATACTGAAAGAATCGCTGAACTTTTACCTATCATCAGCCTCTCCTGTTTTCCTTTGTTTTGTAGATGTGAGAAAAGTATTTGACAGAGTAAACTACCTGAAGCTGCATAAAAGAGGCACACCTCCATATTTAATTGGCATTTTATATTGCTGGGTCTCCACACAGCAATTCTGTGTCAAATAGGGTAACGTATTATCGAACACCTTCGGCTCCCTAAACGGGCTTTGGCAAGGGGGCATTCTCTACCCATATCTGTTTA
The DNA here is from genome assembly GCF_015104395.2 of Macrobrachium nipponense. NCBI lineage: Eukaryota > Metazoa > Arthropoda > Malacostraca > Decapoda > Palaemonidae > Macrobrachium > Macrobrachium nipponense. Next base: position 58,575,336 of record NC_061108.1, on the reverse strand, counting down.
ATACGTACACAGATGCCTTGAATGTCAAACTGAACTCACTCCCAATCGGATGCACTGTCAATGAAACAACTATAAACAACCTCTGTTACGCCGACGATATGTTTCTGATTTTCCCATCAGTGCAAGGTCTCCAACGACTCATCGACACTTGCCGCCAATATGTAGAGGAATTTGATATCCTATACAACGAAACCAAGACCCAGTGCATGTCGCTGCTTCCGAGATCGCTGAAGCAAATTGCAGAACCACAAATTTTCCTCGGAAATCATCGGCTGGAATTCGTGCGCGAATTTCTGTATTTGGGTCACATTATCACGGACGACCTAAAAGATACGGCAGACATTGAACAAAGAAGTCGTAAACTATGTGCAACTGGCAACATGATTGCAAGGAGGTTTGCCTTCTATCACCGAGACGTGAAACTGCTGCTCTTCCGCTCGTATTGCTACAGCATTTATGGGTGTTCCCTCTGGACGAACTATACCCGAGAGACCATGAGACGTATCCTTGTTGTGCACAATGACATTTTGAGACGCCTCACAAACACTCCTAGTTACCATTCCGCCACACAGATTTTTACAGAAAACCGCCTGGACAACTTAGAAATCATTGTAAGGCGAACAATGTCCAGTCTGATAACCCGAGTGAGAAACAGCAGCAATTCGATAATACAAAGCATCCTAAGGAGTGAAGCAAGAAGATCTAAATTGTGGGAAAGATGGGAAAATGAGGCCTTTGTTCCATAAAGGACTTAATCTCTGCATTGGCAAGATGTCATCTGCAGATTCTGTCATTATTATTATATATTTTGCAGTGAATAATATCAAGTTAAAGTTTTTCTACATTCAATTTTCGTATTTAGCCCCCTGGACCTGACTACAGTAAACACCTAAGGTTTCAAGCTGAAATTTAACTTATATAATCTGTGAACTAACTATTATAACTCTCAATGCATTTTTTCTCTCCAATATTAATACTGTTGTTACCAGTATTATGATTATTATCTTTATACTACCTCAGCTTTTGTGTGGAAAGTGCCGTTTATTCATTTTTTTATCATGTCTCATGTATCTAGATTGTGTATGCTACTGTCTGTATATTTTGTATATTCCATGTATGGCCCTGAGCTGAAATAAAGGATATCATTATTATTATTATTATTATTATTATTATTATTATTATTATTATTATTATTATTATTATTATTATTATTATTATTATTATGCGGAAGGTCAGGCCTTGAACCTATGGAGGTGACAGTCTGCAGTTAAAATGTCTCCCGACCAAGACACTGATATTGAGGCTACTGGTATAAATAGTAATCTAGTACATGTATATTATCATAAGACCTTGGATTGGTTATATCATTAATTGTTTAACCAAATTGCTAAGTCAGACATTGACAATTTGACAGGAGTCAGCTTAGTCACCTGTGACTGTACAGCGCGGCATATATTCTAGATCTACATTGACAGTTTAGAATCATAACTCACCTTTCTTCTTCTTTGGGAAATCTGAAGAAACTCAAATCCTTTCTCTGCAAACGGTTATTACTGCAGCTATAGGCCGAGCAAAATGATCCTTGAGACTTTTTAGTGCGATAGTGTCCACATGTCAACAGAGCAGAAGCCATGACAGTCAGACCCAACCACTATGAGGCGCCACTGGTTCAATTATAAAATGGCGGCACCTGGAATGACGCTGCTCCTATGGCTCTGGTAAAACCTTACAATGTGATGCATCATGCCTGGAGACCACTCTAGTTAACTGAGCAAAATTTGTATGGATGAAAGCCATCTAGAATGTACTGTAAATCTGTGTACATTGAGAAAGTTTCATTTGTGACACTTCTATCAGGCTCTGTCCGTATTAAAGTAATTAACCAAGGATGATAATGCATAGTATTTAGATTTTGCAAGTTATCAGTAGTTTCAAATTTATCCACAAATGCCTATTATTCATTGTTATTTGCAAGGAGACCTTAAACTTTGTGTAAATCGCGCCTGAGATAGGCTTTATTGCTTATTTATTCAGTGAGTTATCACATTATTCAAATGTCTCATTCTTCATGGTTGTTATGGCTCCTATCAAGCTGCTGTTAAAATTGAGTTTATATTGAAGTTCTTTTCTTCAGCTGACGAACACAGACTAAGGTATCTGTAAATTACTTAATTCTGGTGCAAATATATTCCCAAAGTACTCAGCCATTCAGGAGAAGTCAAGGCACAGCAACAAATGAACTCATAGTCGCCTTTATACAAGCCAGAATGACCACCAGATAAGTGGGAACAAAGTACTCAAGGTGAAGAGGGATCCTAGCAGAGAACATGAAGCCTTTCCTTGTCAGACCTGAAGCTCTGTAGGACTCCTATGTCAAGCCTGCATAGATAAGCAAACTGTGTTGCAACAGAATCACAAGAGACTTGCCTACGTCAAGATGCCCTCCCTTTTGAGGCGCCCTCAGCTGCAGTAGAATTTCTTCATAAAAGTCTATTGAAGGCAAAAAGACTACCCTTGCATAAGTTTCATTTCGACTATTCCTTCACTTCGTGAATCCCCATAGGGGACTAGAGCAGTCAGCACACCTCATGCGGTGCACGTAGGCATTACTTGAAGTTCTTTGCAGCGTGGCTTTGACCCCCAGCTGCAACCCTTTTCGTTCCCTTTACTGTACCCCCTTTCATATTCTCTTTCTTCTATCCTACTTTCCACCCTCTCCTAACAACTGAATCATAGTGTAACTACGACGTATTCCTCCTGTTACACCTTTCAATTTTTACTGTCAAGTTCCGTTCAGCGCTGAATGACCGCATTGGTCCCAGTGCTTGGCCTTCGACCTAAATTCTGTGTTCAATTCAATTCACTTGATAGGTATGAGAGCTAAAATGCAGTTGAATTTAAATCTTATCATGAAAAAATGTAGAGGCAGAAAAATACTATAAGTGCCCATGACCTCGCCCAGAAGGCACGGGTGACTGATCAGACAGAAAACAAACTTCCAGCGGGTCCTGTCGCACACTCTACAACCGCCACCCACAAAGACAGCAGAAACTGTCGCTTCTTCCTCGGAGGTATTGGCAGTCTGCGTTTATGAAAACACTAGTAGAAATGATTCACCTTCCACTATCGCTCTCGACATATTTCTGAAAGACAACAATGATCAGAATCCTGTGGAATTTATAAATGAAGTTCTGATGCACCAGTGGTAGCCTACAATCGTGTCAGCCACGTCAAAGAATGGAAAATATTGCACCAGGTTATAGTGCCACTCCATACTGTGGAGATTTCTTACGTAGCTCCATGCTAACTCAATATGAATGCAGGAGATCCTGATTCTGTCAATGCGGTTACTGAGGCAAAGTGAACAGAAAAAAATTATCTGCACTTCCATAGGGTGTGTTAAAATCTATACCTGGCATGGATGTGCCCTTCCCAAAATTATCCTTGATATAATGGAGCACTACTATTCTTCGATGGTTCTGTGCGTGTTGATTCGCTTTCCAGAGACGATCCAATTAGGAGATGCAAAGACCAGGAATGTGATGCAAGTCCAAGAAATCATCTTTATCGTTTCAACTCTGCATCGTTCTTAAGGGGACCCTTCTTCGCCCTACTTTCATATTAAATTCAGTCAGATTTACAAAACACCTTCTCTATCTACCGTTAGATATCTCATACATTTTACCTGGTCATTATTGTAGTTGTAGTAGATTCATAATGAGTGCTTCTTATAACAGAAGATCAGACCATAGACTGGCGTAAGAAAAAGGTTCTCTTTGCGAAGAACAAATAGAGGAAAGGAAGAAAGCACCGGAGGGTTTATACCAAATTCGAATCATGAATTTGAATATGTCTAGAATTTTGTATCTAAAAGAAGTGTCTTTTAAGGTTATGAGCCACGATTTCATCTATTTTAAGTAAATTAGACAGCTTTCCAAATGATAACATTTGTTATAAAGGCTACATAAATAGTCTTATAATATTTATAATACTACACCGCTTAAAATATCCTCCATTGTACCAACTATGTGACGTTTTGAATGTAAGCATAGCTGATATTTTGAATATAATTCGAGTATATTGACCTAAGGCCGCTGCATTTGCATTGTAAATGTAATTCCTCTCAAGTTGTCCGCATTTATGGTCGGTATTGGACCTCTCTCTCTCTCTCTCTCTCTCTCTCTCTCTCTCTCTCTCTCTCTCTCTCTCTCTCTCATCTCCTCTCTCTCTCTCTTTACATTAATATGCGGTTGGACAATAATATTCAAGTCTTGATATTGTCTGCATCATGATTCTTTGCTATAATTCTCTAGATATACCTGATTTCTCGTTTATTATTATATATATCCTTGTGCTTTTAATAATAATAATAATAATAATAATAATAATAATAATAATAATAATAATAATAATAATAATAATAATAATTATATATATATATATATATATATATATATATATATATATATATATATATATATATATATATATATATAAACAAGAACATTATGTCCAGCAGAAACTTCAGCATTTCTACATTTCTAGTTGCAAATGTATCTATTTCCATAACCGATGGAATGAAAACAGAAAATATGAAAATCGCTACACCAGTAAACCATTCTTTAAAAAAAATGCTGAATACATCAATGAACTTTAAGTTTGAAATAAAGCAAGTAATGAAACACGAAATTAATATAAAAGGACAAAGCAATTAAACATATTAACGCTAAATTTCAGGAGAGAGAAAAAAAAAACCTGGAATAGTAACAAGAAAAATCCATACGTGAACTTCTGAGAAAATTACTTAATCCCCCCCAGACAAAAGAAATAAGTATTTAAAATCAGTCCTAGCAAGAAAAACTTTCTGTATATATTTACAAAATGTAAAATGCAAAAACATAGAGACGAGTGTAAAATGGATGAATGGTCTATTAAGCAATGTTTAATGGTATATATATATATATATATATATATATAAATATACTATATATATATATATATATATATGTATATAATATATATATGGATATATATATATATACATATAGATATTTATATATATATATATATATATATATATATATATATATATATATATATATGTATATATATATATATATAATATATATATGTATATATATATATATATATATATATATATTTTATATATACATTATAAAATGATGTATCCATGTGTGAATGTGTGTGTGTGTATGTTCCAGCATAACTCTGAAACGCATATGAGCGCTCTCACCAAACTTTGGCGATACATATGACTTACTATCTTGAAAGAATCTACAGGGGTAAGACATTACTAGAATCAAAGGGTACCACATGGGGTGGGGGATGGGAAGGCTTCCCTGAAACGAGGTGGCTCTCCCAGTAGATTTTATAACTAAATAAACTCTATAAATTATCATACCTCATTTAGGATATATATATATATATATATATTTAATATTATATAATTATATATAATATTATATATATATTATATATATATATTAATATATATATAGATATATTATATTATTATAATATATATATATATTATATATCTTACTATCATGAAAGGAATTCTGTGGGTGTAAGGCATAACAGGCACCAAAGAGGGTTAGGGTGGGAAGGGGGTGACATGTAAAAAAAACGAAAACGACAGATATCAGTGTCTAATCTATAGTTTTCGAAGTGCTAAGATCAACAGTGACACTCGCGATGACCTTGAAGTCCCAAGTTCAGCCTGATAGAATGAGGGTTGGGAAGGGGTGAAATAAAAAATGTCAAAAATGCTGGGCTAGGTAAATGAAGCAACTATCTTAACAGGAAAAGGAGAAAGAGAGAGAGAGAGAATCAGAGATCTTAAAGACCTTACAGACCTTACAGGCCATTTGGGTTGCCCCAGGTCCCTCAGTGTGAGGCACCTTTAATGTCTACCAGAGAATTGCTGATGCATCTTCCAGTATATTTTGCATCTTCCAATCTTGGATGATCTAGGATGCAGCTTAGATATTTGTCGAGCTTATTCTTAATCACATCTACACTCACTTCTGATATGTTCCTCAGATGAGCTGGTAATGCACTGAATAGACGCTGCATTATCGATGATGGTGTGTAGTGGATTGATGTCCTGTGTGCTTTCCTTAGTTTTCCTGGTATAGTTTTGGGCACTATTAATCTACCTCTGCTTGCTCTTTCTGATATTTTTAGATCCATGATGTTTTCGGTAACGCCTTCTATCTGTTTCCATGCCTGTATTATCATGTACTGTTCTCTTCTCCTTTTGAGACTATAATTTTTAAGTTTGTAGTCTTTCCCAGTAGTCAAGGTCCTTATCTTTTCTATTATAGCTGTAAAGGACCTTTGCACACTCTCTATTTGTGCAATATCCTTTTGCAAGTGAGGTTACATTTTAATATTGCAATATTCAAATGGACAACGTACATACGTTTTATAAAGCATAATCGAGTGTTAAGGCTTTTCTTGTTTCGAAATGCCGGAACAACATTCCCATGTTTGCTTTACATTTTGCCAATAGTATTGCTATTTGATCATTGCATAACAGATTCCTATTCAACATCACACCAAGGTCTTTAATTGATTCCTTATTTGTGATTGTCTCATTATTAGGTCCCCTATATGCATATAGCATTCCTTCTTTATCACCATCATTTATTGATTCAAATTTATCAGAGTTAAATACCATCCTATTTACTTCTGCCCATTCATATATTTTGTTTAGGTCTCTTTGTAGAGAGTTCCTATCTTTGTCAACAGTAATTTCTCTACTTATTCTTGTGTCATTGGCAAACTTCTTACTAAGGAGTCCTTAACATTACTGTCAGTCTGCAATCATAATAACAAACAGCAATGCAGTTAACATCGTACCTTGTGGCACACCGGATATCACCATCGCTTCATCCGATTTCTCACAGTTTGCAATCACTATCTCTTTTCTGTTTTGCAAAAATTCTTTTATCCATCTACCTACTCTGTCCACAATATTATGTTTTTAATTTTCCTCGCCAATATATATTATGGTCTACCTTGTCAAAAGCTTTAGCAAAGTCTAGGTAAAGCACATCTATATCTTTTATGTTTATCATATTTTTATATATGTTCTCATGGTGGACTAACAGTTGGGTTTGTGTACTTTTTCCGGGTACAAAACCATGTTGCCCTATATTAAACAAATTATTTTTCACTAAGTGTTTCATAATATTTTTTTTCATTACCCTTTCATATACTTTCATAATATATGATGTTAGACAAACAGGCCTATAATTTCCTGCCTCTAATCTTGATCTACTTTTGGAAATAGGGGTAATATATGCTAATTTATGTTCATCATAAATCTTGCCAGTATCTACACTTTGTCTTAATAATATTGGCCTTTGTGATAGAATGATCTTTCTTTAACAAAATGACAGGGATGCCATCTGGTCCGGCTGCTGATCCATTTTTATTTTCATTAATAGCCGGCACAATATCGGGTTCATTAATATCCATGTCTGATAAATATTCACTATTTTCATCTCTTATTTCTGTATCATTATCTTCATTATCAATTCTAGGTGTTGGATCTCTCTTATATCTTTCTGCTAATATGTTACATATTTCATTTTTTTTCATTCGTTAATCGTCCTTCATTTGTTAAAGGGCCTATTTCTACTCTCCTTTTATTCATCTTTTTTGCATATGAGTAAAATAGTATGGGATTTTCCTTGATATTTTCAAGGGCCTTTTCTTCCAAGTAACATTTTTCATTTTCTTTTGAGTATATAATCTTCTGTTCTGCATTTTCTATCTTACTTTTTAGTTCCATCACTTTTTAGTTCGGTATGTATTTATCCACTACTTTCTCTAATATTTTATATAATATATACATATTTACCTGTATATTATCACTTACGAATATGTTTTCCCAGTCTTTACTTAATTCTTCATTTATTTCTGACCATTTTATATTCTTACTATAGAAATTGTATTTTCCATATCCTTCCTACTTTTTCATCTCTTGCATATCTGTTTTCACTTGCTTTGGAACGGACTGTTAATTGTATGACATTATGGTCTGAAATACTCGTATTTAACACTATTATTTTTTAACATAATTCACCTCATTCACAAATACTAGGTCTAAAATATTATCCTTTCTCGTTGGCAGGTGATTTATTTGCTGAATGTTGTGTTCTAGTAGCATATCTAATAGCTTTTCAAATTGCCTCTTATCTTCTGTGCTTCTTCACTCTCTTTTTTTATATGTAAAAATACAACCACACCTCCTATTTGTTCTTTCCAATCTACGAAAGGAAAGTTAAAGTCCCCGGATGGAAGTATAGTCTAGTTTTTGTGATTTCTACAGATATCATCTAATTTCTCTATTATTATGTCAAACACTTTAGTGTTAGGGAGTCTGTATATTACAATGTTCACTAATTTTTCAGATTCAAATTCTTCCTCTATTAATTCACATTCTGTGTTACTATATTTTGCACAGATTTTTCCTTGATTTATATCTCTCCCATATACTGCGGTTCCCCTTGATTCTTATTTTTTCTATCTGATCTATAAGTTTGGAACCCCTTTATCTGATAATCATTACCAGTCTCTTGGGAATACCAGGTTTCGCTTATATTCAATATATCTATTTTTTTCAGTTTGGGTTAGTTCATCTAAGAACTCTATTTTTCTTTCTGAGTTATTTGAAACCAAATCCTGCGCATTTCTTACGAGGGCCAAAATGGCCCCCGTCTAAACAATGGGAGAGAATTCCTAACTAGGAAGCGAACCTACCTTCGATAGTGTCATCTATATAGCTAGCTGAAAATCTATTATTAAAACTCTAGGCGAATTCAGACTCCCACTATTACAAAAATGTAATCTTTATTTTCCAAAATAGCTAACATGAAAATGGAGTAAAATAAGTAAAGAACATCCCAAATATCGTTAAACTACCATTACACTTCCACTTCTGTCCGACTATTCATTAGTAATTATCAATAACTGTCAACACAAGTCTAGAATATCAGATAATGTCCCCTTAATTGCATCACTAGGGGTTTTTTATTCTTTTTATTTCGTCTTACAAATGTATGTATGTATGCTGACCAAAAAATGTACGGTTACACACCTCAATTCTTTTCTCCACCCTTGTGTTCATGCATTCACCATTTCTCACGTCTACGATGACCTGAAATAACCTTTCCTTGCGCCCGCCATCTCGTCACTGCGATTGGCATGTTTTCAACTTGTGTCTCATATCAGCATCTTTAGGAATTCACTGTTTTGCATGTCTCTAAACACCAGGAGCTAAGGTTACAACCCAATTTACTTTAATATATCTACTTATACATCTGTCCAGTGCCTTAACATGGCTCGGCCGCCTACTCGTGTGCACACCCATTGCACACTACACTGGCTACTGGCAAATACTAGTTCATAATGTCTTTATCTTGCCATATGATTCAGAGCCACTTCTGTTGCTGGGGTCCTCCTACCCCGTCGGCTGCATCCAATTTTGATGGCTCCTGCCATGCACATTGTGACCATTATTATCGCTACAATAACGGCAATCACTGAAACTGTGTAGTGTTCTGCGACGAAAAATTCGTCTTCATCATTATCCTCTATCTGTGGAACTGTAATTGTCTCTAGTGTAGGCGGAACTTTTACCGCCTTGTAGTGCCCCTGTAGGTGTGTCCTAACACCTTCGTTGATAAACTGTAGATTCGCCGTGTTCCAATAAAGTAACTGTAGCCGCTTCCTTGTTGCTGGACTTGAAATATTTCGTGACTCCCATCCAAGTGCATCCTGCACCCACCTTTTAGAAGTATTGTAGACTCCTGATTTGTCCCAGAATTTTATTCTGAGATGACCCATCGACTATTATCTCATCCCTGCAATGGCAACCTGTGACCTCGCCGCCCGTGTGAAGACCCAACATCTGGCGCAGTAGATCCTAAGTTGTTTTCGTTGTCACCACTCGTGTGAGCTTGGGAATTCTCTAAAGTCATCGTGTTTCCGTGTTTCATCATTAACAGGTTCTAACTGACCCCTTAACAAATCTATATATTAAGAAAAGTAAAGTATTGCTTTAACACACGAATCTGTCATGAACTAACATACCCAATCTCATAGTCAATTATTAAAGACTGAAGTTCCTCACTAAATAAACATGGTCTTTATCTACTGACCCCTTTTAAACTTCTGGGAGAATTTTTATCACTAACTGACCACTCATTATTAATCCTGTATCTGACAAGTATACTATCAAAACCCCCGTAATGTTTATACAGCAAAATCCCTGTAGTGTTTATACAATTATCCTCCATCAAATATAATGTTGAATATCCCTTCTATCTTACGTGTCTAAAGATAAATTCTACCTCCTCTCTATAATAGAAATCCTATGTAAAGGTACCATAAAAACAACTTAATCCCGATTACAGGTTCCTCTTGTAAAAAGAATAATTAAAATCTTTCCCCATTACAAAATGTAGCTTGTATCACCCACACAAAAAGCTGCCGCAACATATCAGCATCATTCCCCGTATGACCCCTTAAAAATTCTTCACCGTTGGAATGTCATCATCAGAATTCCTGAAAGCAGCGCAAACCTCTGAGTAATCAACTCCAAAAGACAATACCAACAATTGGTCTCATCCGAGACACCACAGCATTGTCAGCAATAAACAACCTGTTTATTCACATGTCCTCAAATTGCACCATTGACTTGTCTAGTCAGACTCGTAAACTCCGAAATCACCATTCCTCAAATTGGCCCCAAATCCTCCTTTAACCCTCGCTTGGAATTCTCGATAAATCTTCACATTATCCTCAGGACATCCTCATTGTTACCACAAGGGTACCCAAAATTGTCCACCTCTATTAAATAACCACCAATATAAAATATACCACCACAGGCTAAATCCTAAGCCATTTTGCGCCGCCAAATATACTTCAAAGTAAACCACTTGTTATACCGCCACATGTATAACACCCAAGAGATCACCTCGTCGGGATATAAACCACAATCAGCGAATTTTAACCACAGACCGCCAAATATATATTATCACTGGTGAATAGAACCTCATATCATACACCTTGCCAGGGCCCTGTAAAACGACAATGCACCAGTACCACCCCCAAGAGCCATAATACCACAAAGAACCAGTCACTACCCCATTGGCTCATAAAACCACAGATCACCACCAAAATCATAGCCACCAAAATTCATCACCAAAATAACCACCAAAATTCATCACCAAAATAACCACCAAAAATAGACACCAAAAAAATTAACACCATCAGGAATCACCAAATCACCAAGAATCAACACCAGGTATCACCAGAAAAATTCCTTATAATATTTATCAACTCCATATTATTTTTCACATTTTTACCCCATTTTCCCATTATTACAACAATTACCCCCGCTATTTACGCAAAATCGCTGAAGTTGTACATAATAAGAAATTAGAAAAAGAATGAAAGAGGAAAAAAATGTTACATAAGACTGATTAATCACATTTCGTCATCCATTTGCAAAATCTACTAGGAAACAAAATGCAACTGCGCAGTGTCACCTTTTTATCATTTTCCCGTCTTCTTCATCTTTGAGATATGTGTCAATTTCGACTGACCTGTCTTTTCATCTAAGACTACAAATTTGTTTCCTTTCTTATCTTTAATAACTCTAAAAGAACCATCAGACTTATAATTTAGTTCATTTCTCACATTAATTTTTAGGAATACATTATCTTTTATAGCAATTTTAACATCTAATGATTTTTCTTTGCTTCTTTCCACCATTTCTCGGGTCTTAGCCTCGAGACGGGTCTTAGCCTTGAGATTACGGCTGAGACAAGCATGCCTCTCCTTTGCTGTAGAAGTTAATGCCTCAATTGTATCTTCTCGGTGATGAGATTATCGGTAGCAAATCAAATGTGCCACGCGCATGGCAACCAAACAATGCTTCAAATGGAGACATTTTAATGGAATCACTGACCATAGTATTAATGTTAAGTCTAACGATATCTATATATCTATCCCAGTTTCTATCGTTTTCTCCTATAATCTCCCTGAGAGCTTCGAGCACTTTCCTGTTTGCTCGTTCTCATAACCCATTAGCTTCAGGTCTGTATGGAATAATTGTTACTTTCAGTATCCCCATGACTTCTGCTAAACACTCTAAGGTCCTGTTTACAAATTCTCTAACATTGCCGGTCGACAAAACCTCAGGTGAGCCATATCTGCAGATGACCCCATTGAAAAATGCCACAGCTACTTCTTCGGCCATTTTATGCTTAAGTAGAAAAATTTCCACTGTCCTCGTTAGTTCATCTATTTCTAACAAGATATCCATATGTATTCTCTGAAAAGGTCTACTTGGTATCAGATATGACCCTAATTTGCAAGAAGTTACCCTTATGGGTTTGCAAGCATTGCACACTGTACACTTTTTCACAAAATTTTTCATATCTTTCCACATATTTTTCCAATTATACTTATTACACATCTCATTGTACATTTTTTCTACCCCTCAATGCAGACTACCAAACCTGCAATGTACTATATCTAAAACTACTGGAATTAGGACTTTCAGAATTACGATCTGTGTTGTGTCTCCTTTACTTTCACTAGTCCTTAATTTATATTTGATCTTCCTGACCAACAGACTACCTTCTAATTCTAGACCCGAAAAAGGTAACTAATAACCTTTCCTGACTGATTCCCCTCTGAGGAACGCTTTTGCGTCTGCCAAAATTTCATCCTCATCTTGCCTTTGCTCAGTGAGACTTATATCTTATTGTATAGAATCACTATTAACTAACCCAACTTAAAATCCTTCCATATCATAAAAACTTCTACTAAGGGCACCTGCGACAACATTTAACTTGCCTTCTATATATTTGAGCTTTGCATCAAAGTCCCTGATAGTTAAGAACCATCGAGCTCTTTTAAGGGACAGATTGCGTTTATTAAAAAGATCCAATTATGGCTTGTGGTCTGTAAGGACTTCTACTTTATTCCCCATTGGTAACATTTTAAAATGAACTAAACTTGATACTATTGCAAAGGCTTCTTTATCTACGGTAGCCATTAGTCTTTCATTGCTGCCCTTTGTCCTAAATTTCCTACTATAGAAAGCTATGGGATGGAGCCTCCCATCAAATTTTTTCATAAGGCAAGCACCTATACCCTCCTGACTGGCATCAGTCACTGGAAATTTCAGGAATGGGGGATTCATTAATGCGTCCTTAACTTTCTGAAAAGCTACTTATTGTGGTTCTCCCCAATAACATTGATTGTCTTTCCGCAACACATCTGTTAAAGGAGCTGCTATGTTAGAAAACCCTTTCACGAAACGCCGGAAGAATGACGCCATCCCCAGGTATGATCTAATTTGTTTCTTTGCCCTCAGGACAGGAAAATCTGCAATTGCTTTGACTTTATCGTCGTTTACTCTAACTCCCTCGTTAGATATGACACGACCTAAATATGTAATTTGCTTCTTCAAGAAGGAACACTTAGCTAGCTTAATTTTCAATCCTGCTAACCTAAGTCTCCTAAGTACTTCCTTAAGCACTTCTGTGTGATGCTCGATCAAGTCTGTTGTAATCAATATATCATCCACGTATACAAAGACATTTTTACCCAATAGCCCATGCAAAACTGACAAACCAAAAGGCATCTGCGTAAATTCAAAATGTCCCTTGGGGACTGAAAAAGCAGTATATTTCTGTTTCAATTGAACTATAAATATTATGTCCCCCAGTTTCTATGAAAAGGTCTGGTATGCACGCAACTCGATAGCGGTCAGGAATCATTTTCTCGTTCAAATGTCTAAAATCGACGCTACTCGGACAGAGCCATCCTTCTTAGGCACCGCCAACAAAGAAAAGTTGCATGGAGACGCACTAGGTATAATAATTCCTTCCTCTTCCCATTTACTGACTTCTTTCTCTACCTATTCTCTGATTTTGAAAGGTGTGTGGTATGCAGGAATAAAAATGGGTTTTGTACCTTCCTCTAGGTTCACCTTATGTTCCAACACATTAGTCAGTCGTCACTTGTCCCCTTGTAAGCCCACTGTATCTCCAAACTCTGCCAAAAGTTCACTTACTGCTTCTATATGCTCTTTGTAGTATGCGTTAGCTAAATGTTCCTTAAAGATTTTATTCCTTGATTTCATTTCTGCCCCTGAAAACTCAGTTTTCCCCTCTACAATAGCCACTGAACCACTATCACTACTCTAGTCTTGGAGGTCTACCACATATGTATTCATCTGATGTTTCCTAACTGTATCATTACTGTTCAATAATTCCACCCATGTAACACCAGTGTTTGATACTCTGTTCACTGATACGGTGCTAATAACCCCACTTTGTTTCTTGCTACCCTCAATTACAAATACCTCTCTGGGCTTTTCCACTTCCCTCAGTCTGACTTTTACCATTGTCTTTGTATCTGGATTTAAAGTAACATCCCCTGATAAAACACCTTTATCTTTGCGATTAGTACTTCCCTGTTCCACATCCCCATAAATATCACCACCAGTGGTCCTCATTGCATCCACCATGACCCCATTGTTAGTATCAGTATCAGTATCAGCATCACCACTCATACCACCATTGTTAAAACCGCCAAAATTGTCACCACCATGGCCCTCAATACCTTCATCATCTACACCCCCGCTGTTATTCCCAATATCACCAGTGTGGGCTCCGATATCACCACTCCCCATATCATTAGTATCACTGCCATTATCATCGTTACCCATATTAACCTCAGTATCCTTAGTTCCGTCTGTATCCACATGTGGGATAAAAACACCCGGTATCCCAACCGTTATGCCACTAACACCTGTATGGACCGATATCCTGTGTCTCATACATGCAGGATGGCCCTATTAACACTCTATCACCAAGAGGAGACTGTATTTATACAAAACCTAGGGTATTTAATCTATGGGCTTGCACATCAAACACCATCTCCATTGAGGGTTTCAAAGGGTATTGGGAAAACATGGACTGATCCAGATCATGGTCCATTAAATTCACTGAAGATCCTGTATCAATAAGAATTGGAATCTTCACATCCTCCACTGTTCCATTTACTATTGGCCTGGGCTCTGGGGCATCCCTCACAAGACCACAATGGCACATACAAATCATCTGTACCTTTTTTGTTGATCAGCTTTCCGAAAATTTCGCCAATCCCTTTGCCCCTTTGAGTGACCTGCCTGGGAAGTTCTTGTATTATAACTCCCGAGTTTCTGAGGTGTGGGTCTTGCATCCCTCCGTATCTGAGACAGACAGGACTGCCAAAAAAGATCTGCACTTTTGCATATTCCACAATATTTGACTCTACATACTTTCTTTGTGTGTTCTGGTTTATTACAATTGTAGCAATGCAACTCTGTTGCCCTTGACCAATCGATGCTTTATTATATTCCGCGTTTGCACACAAATGGGGAGAAGGAAAATCTGAGTCTCTTTGCTTCATATTCCTTTGACTGGTCCCTTTAAAAAATGTACTATCCACCGTGGGACATTTGGACATATATTTCTGAATTTGGGAATAAATCAGTTCCTCATCTGATGTGGGTTCAATCTTTTCATCAAAGCTAACTACAATGGCATCCAGGACATCGTGAAGAAGCTGGGAAAAATGTATTAATTTCTGTATGTTGTTGAGCGAGATATCATTCCCATTGACCCATGTGGACTTTTTCAATTTCCGTATCCATTCTCCCACTGAGTCAAAAAGTTTTGAGCTATGCTCAATAAGGCTTGTTGTCCCTTTCCTAATCTTGTACAATCCTCTTAAATCTCTCACTATATCTTTGTGTTCCTTTGATCCATATGCCCTCCTCAGAAATGCTTGTAATTCAGTCCATGACCGACATTTTGTGTATTGGAAACTACGGCATCTAAATGACAAATTCCCTTTATTGAAATCTAACAAGGCTTTTGCCTCTGTGAACACCCCTGCATCATATTTAGTAGTTATTCACTCCCTCAATAAAAATTTGCACTGGTTGGGACAGAACGCCATCAACAATGCCTCGAAAAGGGCTGACTACTGCATTTGTTAGTTATCTTATGCACCAAAGTTTGACTGTTACCTGCTTTGGCCATTTTGCCTTCTTTAGAGGGACTCTTATAATTCAGGATTCGTCCCGACCTCAATAACATCGATATATTTATCCCCACACAAGCCACCAACAATGAGGTAATAATGTATCAATCCCAAATAAAATAAATTGCATACACCAATTCCCAACACCACATATTTCCCCGATAAATATCCCTCAACTCTATGGGAGGAGATCTATTTTTTCACTTTTGAGGGTCAAGGTTATCAGCTGTTCACAACTGTTACAAGGTCAAGAGCTGGTCGACAGAAAACGGGAAGAGGCGAGGGAGAAAGAAAATGTAACACCACCCTTCCTTCTGAGAAAATTTGCTGAGCTTAGCACAGGCGCATTCTTTCATCCCCGATCACATACAAAAAATGAAATACGTCATGCTACTCTTTCCAATGCATTGCACTTACAACAAACCCCTAATGTCCATCGAATCCCACAGGGACACCAAAATGAAATACACTTGTGAGCAAATTGTTAACACCAACAAAAGAAAATGCCCGGTAAGAACAAAAGTAAACTATAACACTTACGCCCTCACAGGTTTTGGCATGTGAACACGAAGTTATCTTCTCTCGCCTTAGCGTGTAATATTTAGTTACACTTGAAACTGCACATAATTATTTCCCATTATCACTCCTACCTTAAGACACATCATATCCTTATACACTAGCTAACACCATTGCTAAGCCTGGCTGACACCCGAATTCCGCTGACTGCAACTTAAACCCCCTTTTGTCAGCAATAGAGTCAGTCGCTAAATATGATGTTAAGATACAATAAAGTTTGTTCATACTTACCTGGCAGATATATATATAGCTATATTTCTCCGAAGTCCGACAGAATTTCAAAACTCCCGGCACACGCAGTGGTCGGCCAGGTGGTTAGTACCCATTTCCGCCACTGGGAGGCAGGAGTCAGGAACCATTCCCATTTTCTATCAGAGGGGAGGTGGGCGGGTACTTTGATTATATATATCTGCCAGGTAAGTATGAACAAACTTTATTGTATCTTAACCCTCTTACGCCGAAGCCCTAAAAATCAAAACCTCTCCTGTATGCCGGCGCCGGTTTGGAGTGAGCGCGGAACCGGAAAAAATAATTTTTTCAAAAAATCACAGCGCGCTTAGTTTTGAGGATTAAGAGTTCATTTTTGGCTCATTGCCTGAAGTTTAGTATGCAATCATCAGAAATGAAAAATAATATCATTATCATATGTAAATAATGCAATATATGGTAGCAAAAAAAAAAATCATAGATAATTGTATTCAAATCACGCTGTGCAAAAAACGGTCAAAGCTAACGAGTTACTTTTTTTTCGTTGTATTGTACACTAAATTTCAATCCTTTTGATATATAATACATAGTAAAACAATAAAAGCAACACCGGAAAAATATTATCACAAAATGATGTACGAATTCGTAACGAGCGGACGTAAAAAAATGTTATTTTCAAAAATTCACCGTAATTCTAAATAATGTTCTAGAGACTTCCAATCTGTTTCAAAATTAAGAAAAATTATTGAATATTACGATACTGTAAGAGTTTTAGATAGAATTGCAGATTTCGACCATTTCGGACGAGTTAAATTTGACCGAATGTCGAAATTTTAATATATATATATTTTTTTATATGCACATATTTCGAAGATGGAAAAAGCTACAACCTTCAACTATTTTTTATTGTATTTTTCATGAATTTGCGCACATTTTGATATATGAAACTCTATAAAAAGGCTAATATGAAAAGGAGCAAATATTAGGATAATGCCATGTACGTATTTCGGAGACTTGCGGCCGCGAATCGGCGCGCGGAGTGAAGGTAAATATATTTTTCAAAAATTCACCATAAATCACAATATTGTTTTAGAGACTTCAAATTTGTTTCAAAATGAAGAAAAATGACGGAATATTACTAGGCCGTAAGACTTTTAGCTTACAATTGCGTTTTTCAACTATTTCGGTAGAGTCAAATTTGACCGAACGTGGTTTTTTTTCTATTTATCGTGATTTATATGCAAATATTTCGAAAAAAGAGAAAAGCTACAACCTTCAATCATTTTTAGTTGTATTCTACATGAAATTGCGCACATTTTCATATATAAAACTTTATGTAACAGCTAATTTTAAATGGTGCAAACATTTCGACAATCGCACAAAAAAATTCTGATTTTTTCGGAAGAGTTACCGCGCGAACGTAATGTTTTTTTTTTCATAAATTCACCATAAATCGAAATATTGTGCTAGAGACTTCCAAGTCGTTGCAAAATTAAGGTAAATGATTGAATATTACTAGAATATACGATTTTTAGCTTACAATTGCGTTTTTCGACCAGTTCGGTAGAGTCAAAGTTGACCGAAAGTTGAAATTTTTGCACTTAACGTTATTTATATGAAAATATTTCAAAACTGATAAAAGCTACAACCATGGGTTGTTTTTTGTTGTATTGTGCATGAAATTGCGCTCATTTCCATATATAAAACTTTATGTAACGGCAAATTTAAAAGGGTGCAAACATTAGGACAATCGCACGAAAAAATTTATCGGAAGAGTTATCGCACGAACTTGAGGAAAAAGTTTGTTCATAAATTCACCATAAATCGAAATATTGTGCTAGAGACGTCCAATTTGTTACAAAATGAAGGCAAATGATTGAATATTACTATAATATAAGAATTTTAGCTTACAATTGCGTTTCTCGACCATTTCTGTAGAGTCAAAGTTGACTGAAGGTTGAAATTTTTGCACTTATCTTTATTTATATGAAAATATTTCAAAACTGATAAAAGCTACAATCATGAGTATTTTTTAGTTGTATTGTGCATGAAATTGCGCACATTTTCATATATAATACTTCATGTAAAGGATAATTTAAAATGGTGCAATAATTATGTCAAAGTGACGAAATAATTTCCGAGATGTGTCACTGATACTTTTTAGTGCGATTAGAAAGAAATTCGCGCTTGCGCGCCTGCGTAGCGATTGTAAACAAAACAACACCTTGATCCGTGAACTCCCAGCATCCCCCAAGGCGCGTGATACAGAAGTTTTCAGCTGGTAGGCCTATAAGTATTTTTCCGCGAATTTTTAAAAAAACTTTTTTGAGCCGACGTATGATACGTCCAATCGGCATACGGGAGACATTTTGACTCGACGTTTAATACGTCCAATCGGCGTAAGAGGGTTAACAATATCATTTTGTTCATGAAACTTACCCAGCAGATATATATATAGCTGAATCCTACCTTTGGAGGTAGGGAGAGACAGAAAAGGATTTTGGAAACACATTACATGCAGATGATTGACATCTTGGTTCCTTACCTTTTAGCATAGTTGACTTCGTGATTACTGTCACTCAAGTCTGCTATTGCTTTACTAGAGTCTCCAGCAAGGTAGTGACCTATATAGCTGGTGAGTTCTAGATGATCTGTCAACAGGAGCGTGACCACAATGCGACTAGACCATTTTGACCATACTATGAGGGCAACGAAGCAAAAACCACCACCTGACCAGCCTAACAAATTTAATTCCCACATTACTTAGGCTAAAGGAAAGGAAGTCCGGCTCAGGCGGACGACCTTACAACCATAAATCAATATAAACCTTTAAAAAACTCACCTACCCATTTTCTACAGGGTAGGATGAGTGCTACTTCCTGCCCCCAACAAAGTGTCTGCGGCGACGTATGGTCCAAGCGCATAACAGTTCTCGTGTGTCGTCTTCACATCCCGCAGGTAGTGTGAAGCGAACACCGAGTTGCTGGGCCAAAAAGTGGCACTCAGAATGTCATTGAGTGCCATATTCTTTTGGAAGGCTACCAAGGTAGATATAGCCCTCACTTCGTGGGCATTCACTTTCAACAGCTTAATATCACTGTCTTCGCAAGATGAATGCGCCTGTCTAATGGTGTCCCTCAAGAAGAATGCCAGAGCATTCTTCGACATAGGTAACTCTGGTCTCTTGACCGAACACCATAAGTTGTTAGAAGGACCTCGACATTCCTTCATTTTCCGCAAATAAATCTTTAGAGCCCTGACAGGACACAGGACTCTCTCTGGCTCTCGTCCAATGGGCCAAGGGTTGGACGGATTCTCATTTTTAGCTAGAAACGTCGGGCTTAATGAGCAGACTGCATTATGCCCCTTAAATCCAATATGCTTGCTAAAAGCTTGATTTTCGCTAACCCTCTTCGCCGTCGCCAGAGCGGTTAGGAAAACAGTTTACTTGGTAAGATCTCTTAACGATGCATTTTGAAGCAGTTCAAACCGACTGGACATTAGGAATTTAAGGACTACGTCCAAATTCCAAGACGGTAACTTAGGTTGAGGAATCTTTGTAGTTTCAAAAGACCTTAATAGATCGTGAATATCTTTGTCATTTGCCAAATCAATTCCTCTATGTCTAAAGACTACAGATAGCACACTTCTGTAGCCTTTGATTGTCGAGACCGCAAGCTTCAAGTCGTTCTTCAGGTAAAATAAAAAGTCCGCTATTTGGCTCACAGAGGTCATGGTAGAGGAAATGCCCTTCCTTCTGCACCAACTCCTAAACGTAGCCCAATTTGATTGGTACACTGCAAGAGTGGAAGCCCTTCTTGCATTGGCAATAGCTCTTGCCACAGGTCTTGAAAAACCTCTTGCTCTGGCCAACTTTTTGATAGTCTGAATGCAGTCAGACTCAGAGCGGGGAGGTTTTTGTGGTACCTCTCGAAGTGGGGCTGTTTGAGTAGATCTGTCCTCGAAGGCAGTGTCCTCGGGAAGTCTACTTCGAAGGACATGACCTCTGTGAACCATTCTTTTGTTGGCCAGTAAGGGGCGATTAACGTCATTCTCGTCCCTTCTGAAGTCACAGATTTTTTCATCACTTCTCCCAGGATCTTGAACGGGGGAAAGGCGTACAGATCCATCCCTGTCCAGTCCCAGAGAAGGGCATCTATTGCTATTGCTCCCGGGTTGAGCACCGGGGAGCAGTACAGCGGAAGCCTCTTTGTTCTTGATGTCGCGAAGACATCTACTAGAGGACGTCCCCACAACTTCCACAGCTCTTGGCACACCTCCTGATGTAGAATCCACTCGGTCGGCAGCAGTTGACCTTGCCGACTGAGGAGATCCGCACGGACGTTCTCCACGCCTGCAACGAATCTTGTCAGAATCGTTACGTTTTGCGTTTTCGCCATCAACAAGATCTCTCTCGCTAGGTTGAACAATGACCGAGAGTGAGTCCCTCCTTGTTTTTTGATGTATGCCAGAGCTGTGGTGTTGTCCGAATTTATCTGAACTATCTTGTGTGAGACCTTGTCTTCGAAAAATTGTAGAGCCAAGTATATGGCCGCTAGTTCTTTGAGATAGTACACCTGTTCCCCTCTCAATGTGCCTGACACTTCTTCCCCCCCTAGTGTAGCTCCCCACCCTGTGGTGGATGCGTCGGAGAACAACACTAGGTCGGGGCTCTGAAGTTTGAGGGATACTCCTTCCGAAAGTTTTAAAGGATCGAGCCACCACTTTAGGTGATCCTTTATTCTCTCGGAATCTTTAAAATTGCATCTAAATTTTCTTTGTCCTTCCAATTCTCCTTCAGGAAAAACTGGAGAGGTCTAAGATGTAGTCTCCCCAAGGAAACAAACTTCTCCAGCGAGGAAATGGTCCCCAGCAGACTCATCCATTCCCTCACCGAACATGATTCTTTCCTTAAGAAGACTGATATTTTGTCTAATCCTTGCTGTTGACGTCCGTGGGACGGAAAAGCTCGAAAAGCCACTGAATCCATCTGAATCCCCAGATACACGATGGACTGTGTGGGGATCAGTTGTGACTTTTCGAAATTCACCAGAAGTCCCAGGGACTTCGCTAGAGTTAAGGTTGATTGAAGGTCCTTCAGACACTTTTCTTTCGATGATGCTCGAATGAGCCAGTCGTCTAAATATAGAGAGATCCTGACGTTTGCAAGATGAAGCCACCTCGCCACATTCTTCATTAAAATTGTGAAGATCATTGGTGCCGTACTCAGTCCGAAGCAAAGAGCTCTGAATTGGAAAACTCTTCCCTTCATGACAAAACGCAGATACTTCCTCGATTGGGGATGAATCGGGACGTGGAAATATGCGTCTTGAAGGTCTAATGACACCATCCAATCGCCTTGTCTTAAGGCCCCAAGCACTGACTGAGGTGTCTCCATCTTGAACCTGTCTCTCTATAAAAAGATTTAGACTGCTCACATCTAAAACTGGCCTCCAACCTCCCGACTGTTTCGGTACCAGGAATAATCTGTTGTAGAAACCCGGGGATGGAAGGTCGTCGACCTGTTCTATTGCCCTCTTCTCGAGCACTTGTTCGAGCAGATCGAACAAGATCTGTTGTTTTTCCAGATGGTACGAAGGTGATAGATCCCTGGGCGTCGTGCACAGCGGAGGCGGCTTCAGGAAAGGTATTTTGTATCCTCGCTCGATGACATTGAGCGACCAGGTGTCCGCCTCTATCTTTCTCCAGGCTTTTGCAAATAACTGAAGCCTGGCTCCTACTGGTGCCTGAAGGACTACATTCTCATTTCCTACCTCTGGGTTTAGACGGGGCTCTACCTCTGGAAAGGCCTCTTCCTCGAGGAGGAGGTCTTGAGGAAGCCCCACCTCGAAAGGGCTTTATTTTCTTGGAAAACTGTGTTCTTCCAGAAGTCAAAGGAACTACAGGACGTCTAGAAGATTGCGCTAAGAGGTCCTGAGTAGCTTTTCCTTGCAGACTGCCGGCTACATCTTTAATCATAGCCTGGGGAAAGAGATGGTTCGAGAGAGGGGCGAAAAGCAAATCTGCCCTCTGTGCTGGAGATACTGACTTTGCAGTGAATTTGCAGTAGAGAGCTCTCTTTTTTAAGAGCCCTGCACAAAAATGCGAAGCCAATTCCTCTGAACCATCTCTGGCGGCCTTATCCATACACGCAAGAACGCTGGATAGCTCCCCCAAGCTAATTGAATCCTGACTACGAGCCTTTGTGTCTAGCAGTCCCAAGCACCAGTCCAAGAAATTGAACACTTCTATTGTCCGAAAAAGGCCTTTAAGATGGTGGTCCATTTCAGCAGGCGTCCACACTACTTTTGCTGATGAAAGGAGAGACCTCCTTGGTGCGTCGACTAGACTGGAAAAATCACCTTGCACAGATGCGGGAGCTCTTAAACCGACATCTTCACCTATATCGTACCAAATGCCTGCCTTGCCGCATAGTCTTGAAGGAGGCTGGGCAAAAGAAGTCCTTCCCTGTGCTTTTCTCGACTCCATCCAATCTTGAACTTTTTTTAAAGCTCTTTTAGTTGAAAGAGACTTCGTCATCTTAACAAATCCAGGAGTCTTGCTGGTTTTCGACAATGAAAACTGAGAAGGAGGAGAGCGAGGAGCTGCGGGTTGGAATTCGTCTCCAAAAGAAGCTCGAAGCAAGCGAAATAATACTTGATAATCAGAAGAAGCTGATGTAGAAGGTTGATCCTCGTCTGTTTCTTCTGAAATACTACTCAATCCTCCTTCTTCTGTAGGAGCGGCAGAGGGGCCTCCCGAAGAAGGTGGTATAAGTCCTTTCGGTCCAATCTTTGATGAAGAGCGCTGCTGTGACGTACCAGGTGCGTTCTATACATTAGTATCCATTGGTTCAGGAATAGAATTGCTTGTTTCCTGAACAATCTCTCGATGGGAGTCTCTACGAATGTTAGAGTGTCAGCGAGCGTCCAGACAAATATCACGTTGTGAGTCCTGACGAGTGTCCAACAAAGCGTCATTCATAACATCTGTACGAGTGTTCGTAAACTTGTCACACTCGGCGTCCATCCGAGCGCCACACCTGGCGTCCAGCCGAGCATCACGCTTGACGTCCAGCCGAGCGTCACGCCTAGCGTCCAGCCGAGCGTCATGCTTAGCGTTCAGCTGAGCACCACGCTTAGCGTCCATATAAGCGTCCAGCTTAGCGTCCATATCCTGTTTCTCAGCTTGCAAACCGCCTTGTTTTGCAGCAGAAAGAACGTCAATTTTCAGATAAAGCGAGCCCCTATGAGAAGAGAGGGGAACGCTTCGAAGAGCAGGGCGAGTTTTCTTCCTCTCGATATACGAATCTTTCGGAGGAAGTTCCTCACGATCTTTACCCAACTGCAGATGAGATGCACGAAATCTAGAGGGCGTAGAAACCTGTGAAAGAGAATAGCGATCCGAAGAAGCGGGAGACCGCTTAGATCTTTTGATCAGCAATTTATCATCTTTTCTTCTATGACGCGGTTCTACCTCTGTCTCAACCAGCAATGAAGCAAGTTGTTGTTGCATTGAACGGATGACTCTTTTTGTTGGAGACGGTTCCTTTTCAGGTGAAAAGCTGATCCTGTGAGAAGGCGAAGGGCGAGGGGAAGCCCTATTCCTTCTCACATGGACCGACTCAGTTCTCTTCTTGGGGCGACTGGGGCGCTCAAAGGCGTCATCGTCGGATGACGTCCTGGTTCTCTTTTGTGGCATAAATGCAGCAAAACTCTCTGGTGAAGACCGCAAAGCAGCAGAAGAGAAAGGACGTGAAGCATCCTCCTCACTGAGACCAAAAACGCTGGCTACCTGTGCGACAACTTGCGTCTTTGCTCTCTTTTGCAGTGGAGAGTAGTCCACATAAAAAGGCAAAGCCCGTAAAGCAGAAGGAGCGAAAGGACGTTCCGCGTCCTCCTCTGAGAAACTACTGACGACGGCTGCCTGTGCGACATCTGACGTCTTAGTTCTTTTCAGAGGATGCGAGTGTCTCCCAAAGCTCCAACTCCTGTGCGGGGAGGATGCCTCCGAAGACGAAAAGCACTCGCAGAGGATACGCGCACGAGCGCGCTCTTTGGCAGCCTGGGGATCGTCGACAGGTTCTGCCGAAGGGACACCCATTCGGTGGGGGTTCCCTGTAACCCTCCTTCGGCTTTTGACATGTCCGTCTCCCTGGTCCTGGGAGTTCAACAGAGGTCCAGCCCTAGAGGCATTATAGGGCCGATCTGATGCCCCCTCCACAACATTGGGGGCACTTTCACTGCACTTCACTTCACTAACAATGCTTTTACCCTCCAAAGTGAGCACTTTAGATTCTAGATTCCGTAATGATTCTAGAATCGTAGATAGGACATTGACCTCCACAGATTTTTGAGGGCCCGAAGGCACAACAGATTCAGGTGTTGCACAAACTACTGAAGAAATAGTAGGAGAAACCTTACTACCCTTACTTCTACTGACTGATACACTCCTGGAGGAAGACCTCCTTATCCTATCGCGCTCCAATTTTCGCACATAGGATTCATAAGCCTTCCAACCTGAATCAGACAGACATTCACACTCCTTACAACGGTCATCTACTACACACACACATGGTCTCTACAATTCGTGCATACTGTGTGTGTGGGTCTACTGAACCTTTCGGTAGCCTCACCTTACAACCTTCCATACAACACACTCTGGTGCTAGTTGAACTCGTCCCAGACATCTTAGTTAAAGAAAAAACCAAACCAAATTCAAAATCCAATCCACTATCAGCGTATGCC
Organism: Macrobrachium nipponense; assembly: GCF_015104395.2. NCBI lineage: Eukaryota > Metazoa > Arthropoda > Malacostraca > Decapoda > Palaemonidae > Macrobrachium > Macrobrachium nipponense. The sequence goes on along the minus strand of NC_061108.1, from coordinate 58,549,663 downwards.
TAGTCACAATCCACGTTCAATAACCAAAAGACAAACAGAATACTTAAGTAACAAGGAAATTTCAAAAATCCTAGACGGAGGTACTGAAAACAGTTGTTATCAGCACCGGCGACAGAGAAAATCTGATAGAAAATGGGAATGGTTCCTGACTCCCGCCTCCCAGCGGCGGGAATGGGTACTAACCACCTGGCCGACCACTGCATGTGCCGGGAGTTTTGAAATTCTGTCGGACTTCAGAGAAATACAGCTATATATATATCTGCTGGGTAAGTTTCATGAACAAAATACAAATTATAACCACTTTTCTCAAACATCTACCTAATCTATATAACACCAGTCTCTCCAGAAACATAATCTATAGGCTTGAATGCCTTTTAACGGCTGCCACAACGCTTACAAGGGTCAAAATGACCCCCGTCTAAAACTCTAAGTAATAGGAGAGAATTCCTAACTGGGAAGCAAACCTACCTTTGATGGTGTCATCTATGTAGCTAGCTGAAAGTCAACTATTAAAACTCTAGGCGAATTCAAACTCCCACTATTACAAAAATATCATCTTTATTTCCCAAAATAGCTAACATGTAAATGGACTAAAATGAGTTAAAGAACATCCCAAAAATCATTAAAATACCATTACTTTTCCACGAGATCATATTAGATAAGTAACCCCCCTTATCTACTTCTGTCCGTCTATTCATTAGTCTTTATCAATAACTAACAACACAAGTCTAGAGAATCCATTTTTAATATATCTACTTATACATCTGTCCAGTGCCTCAACATATTCATCACTATGATGGTTTGAGTGTTATGTGCATTAATAATAAAGATTTTCCCATCAAGTTCCTATTCTGATATGTTTTTCTTTTCTTCCTTTCTAGAAATTCGGACTTTAAAAAATCCAACTTTTCCAATATATTTGATCTTCCATCTTCATATCTATTCTTTTTGTGTATGTATCTACATTTATTGCTGTATCTTCACCATCCTCTGGCATCGTAGATACGGTGCTTGTTGCTTGCTCTGTACCTCGGTGCTGATGCCTCATATTTCATTTTTATTTTGATTTTTGTTCTTCATAGCTACAGGATGTATATATCTACATTTTTTGTTGAACCCACATCCTTTTCCTTCTTTCAAGTTTGTGCATATTTTTGGATGTAAATCGCTGCATTCACCCTCATAGCCATCTCTATATGCACATTTGCCATATATCTCATAATTGTGACATATCTTGTGATGCTCGTTGTAACATCTGTCACCGAATCTGCAATTCCCTCTCTTCAAAAGGGTGCAGACTGTCTTACTTTTTTCTTGCTCTTTCCCATCAGTATGAAGATCCAGGTACAACCTCTTTGGGATTTTATTTTTGGTCGTCATCTCATAATTTATTTCATCGTATGTATGCTGCTATATTGCCTCATGTGTAGTATCTATGGGTTTCTCTGCATGTCGAAGTATTGTCTTTAGAAGCCTTGAACAAACTTGTCAATAGATGGAGTTGTCGAAAGGCGTCAGTTTAACTTCCAGTTTTGTATCCTTGGGTGTTCTATATCATCCGAGGTATAGAGAGAAGGTGTACTAATCATCGTTTCATTAATATTTAATTTATGACATATCTTGTATATATTGATATAAGGGTATATTTGCTGAAGTATAATTGTTAAAATATATTTTGCATTCTAACTGATATCATACTGAACCTATGTAAATGGCCCATCAAGAGCCAGGGGAAACTTATTAAGATCTCATGAGACTGAAATCTTGACACATGGCGCAGTGAGTAGGATGTCTTTAGATAGGTTGTGATGTACTGTCATAAAAATGAACCCTTATACAACGTCATATGAACGAAACCCTGTAACGGACATCATATGAACGAAACCCTGTAGCGGTAAGGTGTGATGGCTGCTTGAGTATAAGACCTTGAATCATACTTAAGGTAAGGTAACTTTTACATTTTCTCTCATATTATTCGGATGAAAATTGGTAATTAAGAGAGAAGTGGTTTCGTTATGGTCATTGTTGGTTTTAGTAGTTGTTCAAAAGTCTTCCGTAAGGGTAGATTTCTTTGTTAACTCGGTAGTTGGATGTGTAAAGGCCTGTCCACACGATTGGGCCTGATCAGCGGACTTCCCCTCTAACGGGCACACTTGACGGGCAAACCGTCAAATTGCCAGATGGGTCTTGTAGCAAAATCACCATGGTGGTGCCCAATGGCTTGAGCTTCAACCCTGGCAGACGTACGGGAACCATATACATTTCTTTTACTGAGCCATTCTTTGCACCATATTCTCTTCTTTTTCATCACACACAAAGCAATTATGATGCTACACTATCTTCTTCTTTGCGGTAGGCACCATGCTTATCGTACCGCACTGAACACACTACTGGCATCGTCGGGCACGCCCACCTCTCCATCGCCTCACCCCTTGTGGACAAGATTCATGGATAAGTCCGCCAGAATTTGCCCGTCAACCCTGGAGTACGCCGATCAGGCCCGGTCGTGTGGACAGGCCTTAAGGAACGGTTGTGTTTTCAGGAAGGAATGGGACAACAACGTTGTTTTCCTACGATACTTGTTAAACTTGGTCAAAGGATCTTGAAACTTTTATTAGAGTTTGTTGTATGTTTAGTGTTCTGGTCTTTTAGTCTGATGGTGAACATGCCCGGTGAGATTTCTTTTTGTTATTTTATAATTTCATAGTATTGTGATAGTATAGAAATTAAAGTGGCAGTGATGGTCCTAGTACCCAGAGTAGTCATAGTTGACCATAAGTTTTGGTTTCCAGTGAAGTTACTTGTGATTAAGCTTAACATTAATGTTGTTGTATTTTAGTAATTAACAAATTCTGGGCTAATGAATTTGTGCAATTTTGAAGTTAATTAGAGTAACTGTATAAAATTTATATCATTGGTTATGGATATTTCTGTGTTTTTTTGATAAAGCTATTCAGCTAGGTTTAACAGCTGAGGAAGCTAAAGTATTTGTTAAGGAACAGCTAAAAGTTATTCAGGAGAGGGAACATAAGTTAGCTGAAAGAGAGGATAGGAGAAGGAGAAACAAAGGGCTGAGAAGGAGAAACAAAGGGCTGAGAAGGAGAAACAAAGCGCTGAGAAGGAGAAACAAAGGGCTGAAAGAGAGGAGAGAGGAATCATGAAATAAGAGCTGGCGAAGATAAAAGCTAATACCGTTGGTTCTGCAGAAGAAACTAAGCTTAAGTTGCTACTTAAGATTCCCCTTTTAATGAGGATGCAGAAGAGACAGATACCTAGGTTTGATAATTGGGACAAGGATGATTATCCTGTGTTATTAGGTACCTTATTGTGTGGTAGAGCCTTGAAAGCATATTGCAATCTCTCTCCTGAAATTGCTAACAGTTATGAAGAGTTGAAACTGGCACTGTTAAAGAATTTTCTTGCTAATCCTAATGCATAAAAAAAAATAATTTAGGGAAAGTACTTTAGAAAGTGCCGAGAGTTACATTCAGCTTCTTTGTCGAATGTCAGTATTTTGAAAGGTGGTTAGTTATCAAACGTATCTGAAACTTTTTTAGGAGTTTGTGATTTTATAGTGATGGATCAGGTATTAGCAAATACTTCCAAAGAGTTGAGGGAATTTAGTTTGGAAAAAGTCTGTAGACGCTCACGAAATGGCAATGTCATCCATCGTTATATGATTGCTCACTGTGTTACTAAATGCAAGAAGACAAAACCTAGGACTTCTGATGAGAAAGTAAAGAATACACATACCAAAAGCATAGGAAACACTCCTAATGTTAAGTGGCTTTTGTGCGGTCAGTTACATCATATCAAACCAAATTGCTCAGATAATCCAAGAAATTTTTCTAAAGATAAAGTTATAAAACAATCTGGAGTTCATAAAATTAATTTTGCTTTAGCTAGGGAGAAGAAATCTTTCGATTGTTTAACTGATTTTAGTAGTAAGTCTTTGGTGTCCCTGCTGAAATTGTATCAGATACAGGCTGTAATACGGTTCTAGCTAGAGAAGACGTGCTTCCAAAGCATTATAAACTAGGGAAGCCTACTAAATTTTATAATTTTCTTGGCATTCCTATTTATTTACCCCGTGTCAAGTGTAACATTAGATCTAAATTCTTCTTTGGAAATGTTAATATGGTAGTAGCACCAATAAAGTGTGCAGTTAACCCTCTTACGCCGATTGGACGTATTAAACGTCGAGTCAAAATGTCTCCCGTATGCCGATTGGACGTATCATACATCGGCTCAAAAAAGTTTTTTTAAAAATTCGCGGAAAAATACTTATAGGCCTACCAGCCGAAAACTTTTGTATCACGCGCCTTGGGGGATGCTGGGAGTTCACGGATCAAGGCGTTGTTTTGTTTACAATCGCTACGCAGGCGCGCAAGCGCGAATTTCTTTCTTATAGCACTAAAAAGTATCAGTGACACATCTCGGAAATTATTTCGTCACTTTGACATAATTTTTGCACCATTTTAAATTATCCTTTACATGAAGTATTATATATGAAAATGTGCGCAATTTCATGTAAAATACAACAAAAAAATACTCATGATTGTAGCTTTTATCAGTTTTGAAATATTTTCATATAAATAACGATAAGTGCAAAAATTTCAACCTTCGGTCAACTTTGACTCTACAGAAATGGTCGAGAAACGCAATTGTAAGCTAAATTTCTTATATTATAGTAATATTCAATCATTTGCCTTCCTTTTGCAACAAATTGGACGTCTCTAGCACAATATTTCGATTTATGGTGAATTTATGAACAAACTTTTTCCTCAAGTTCGTGCGATAACTCTTCCGATAAATTTTTTCGTGCGATTGTCCTAATGTTTGCACCCTTTTAAATTTGCCGTTACATAAAGTTTTATATATGGAAATGAGCGCAATTTCATGCACAATACAACAAAAAACAACCCATGGTTGTAGCTTTTATCAGTTTCGAAATATTTTCATATAAATAACGTTAAGTGCAAAAATTTCAACTTTCGGTCAACTTTGACTCTACCGAAATGGTCGAAAAACGCAATTGTAAGCTAAAACTCTTATATTCTAGTAATATTCAATCATTTACCTTCATTTTGCAACGACTTGGAAGTCTCTAGCACAATATTTAGATTTATGGTGAATTTATGAAAAAAAAAAAAAACATTTTCCTTACGTTCGCGCGGTAACTCTTCCGAAGAAATCAGAATTTTTTTGTGCGATTGTCGAAATGTTTGCACCATTTAAAATTAGCTGTTACATAAAGTTTTATATATGAAAATGTGCGCAATTTCATGTAGAATACAACTAAAAATGATTGAAGGTTGTAGCTTTTCTCTTTTTTCGAAATATTTGCATATAAATCACGATAAATAGAAAAAAAACCACGTTCGGTCAAATTTGACTCTACCGAAATAGTTGAAAAACGCAATTGTAAGCTAAAAGTCTTACGGCCTAGTAATATTCCGTCATTTTTATTCATTTTGAAACAAATTTGAAGTCTCTAAAACAGTATTGTGATTTATGATGAATTTTTGAAAAATATATTTACCTTCACTCCGCGCGCCGATTCGCGGCTGCAAGTCTCTGAAATACGTACATCGCATTATCCTAATATTTGCTCCTTTTCATATTAGCCTTTTTATAGAGTTTCATATATTAAAATGTGCGCAAATTCATGAAAAATACAATAAAAAAACAATTGAAGGTTGTAGCTTTCTCCATCTCCGAAATATGTGCATATAAAAAAATATATATATAAAAATTTCGACATTCGGTCAAATTTAACTCGTCCGAAATGGTCGAAATCTGCAATTCTAATCTAAAACTCTTACAGTATCGTAATATTCAATCATTTGTCTTAATTTTGAAACAAATTGGAAGTCTCTAGAACAATATTTAGAATTACGGTGAATTTTTGAGAATAACATTTTTTTACGTCCGCGCGTTTCGAATTTGTACATCATTTTGTGATAATATTTTTCCGGTGTTGCTTTTATTGTTTTACTATGTATTATATATCAAAAGGATTGCAGTTTAGTGTACAATACAACAAAACAAAAATTAACTCGTTAGCTTTGACCGTTTTTTCCACAGCGTGATTTGAATACAATTATCTATGAATTTTTTTTTTCGCTACCATATATCGCATTATTTACATATGATAATGATATTATTTTTCATTTCTGATGATTGCATACTAAACTTCAGGCAATGAAAAAAAAAATTAGCCAAAAATGAACTCTTAATCTTCAAAACTAAGCGCGCTGTGATTTTTTGAAAAAATTATTTTTTCCGCTTCCGCGCTCACTCCAAACCGGCGCCGGCATACAGGAGAGGTTTTGATTTTTAGGGCTTCGGCGTAAGAGGGATATGTGAATTGGTTTAATTCCAGGTTTAAAAGAAAATGTCAGAAGGCCTTGATATTGCTCAACGTTCATGTCAGTCTTTAGAGAAGATAAGAAAGTGTGTAGAAACAAACGAAGAACTATCTTGCAGGAATAGAGTTGTAAGGTATATAGAAGTAAAGTATTTGATATATCGTGAATGCACGAAAAGTAAAAACCCGCAAGATTTAGAAAGAATACAGTTGTTGGTTCCTTGTAAGTATCGTGAGGCTATCATGAAACTTGGCCATGAATCTTTTAATGTCCGGTCATTTTTCATCAAGAAAAACTATGGATATAATATTTCATAAATTTTTTTAGCCAAATGCTGGGGCACATATTTCCAGGTTTTGTCGCTCATGTCCTCCTTGCTAGAAAACTGGTCCAAAAGTTAAAAAGGTACCCATGTCTAAGATGCCAATTATTAGTGAATCTTTTTCACGTATACCCATTGATATTGTTGGTCCTATTACTCCTGTCTCCAGTCGAGGTCACAGATATATTTTAACAATAATTGATGTAGCAACCCGTTATCCTGAGGCTGTACCATTACGTAACAGATACCATTACCATTCCTGAAAGTCTAATTGAAGTTTTCTGTAGAGTAGGATTCCACAAGAAATTCTGAGTGACCGAGGTAGCCAATTCAAATCTGATTTAATGTCTGAAGTTCATAGACTACTTTCCATTAAGGCTTTGTACACTAGTCCTAACCATGCTACTTGCAACAGAACTGTAGAGAGATTAAATGGTGTCCTCAAGAGTATGCTTAAGAAAGTTTGTATGGAAAACCCGTTGGAATGGGATAGATATATACCAGTTGTGTTCTTTGCATTTCGTGAAATACCTAATGATAGTTTAAAATTTAGACCATTTGAACTTTTGTATGGACACTGTAAGAGGTCCCTTTACAATTTTGCATGAATTAATTACTAATGACATGGTTGATTGCATTTCGTGAAATACCTAATGATAGTTTAAAATTTAGCCCAACTGAACTTTTGTATGGACACTGTAAGAGGTCCCTTGACAATTTTGTATGAATTAATTACTAATGACATGGTTGAGGACAATGTTAAAACAACCTATCAGTATATCATAGAAATTAGAGCTAAATTGCAGGAAATGGCAAGAATAGCTGTATTTAATGCAGAAGTAAGTTCAGGAGGAATTTGCTAGGAAAACTAAACCCAGGAAAGTGAATAAGGGAGATGAAGTTCTTGTTATGCATCTGACAAATTCTAATAAATTTCTGATGCAATGGAAAGGTCCTTATGTTATTGATGATTGCCATAACAATGGAGTAGACTATTTTGTGAAAGTAGGGAAACATACTAAGCTGTATCATGCTAATATGATAAAACATTATTATAGGAGAAATGAGGTTAATAATTTTCAGGAAATTGTTGGAGGAGGTTCTTGTGATAGATTGTTTTGCAGAGTGGTGAGTAATGTCAGTATGTTCCAGAAGACTATTCTGGCATGGAAATATTGAATTCTGTGAAAAGAAGCCTAGCACTGTACTTATAAACTCAAATATTAATGAGTTGCAGATATCAGAGTTACATAGTTTGTTACCACAAATGATCGCCCGTGTCAAATCTGGGTGTGGTCAACCTGTAGACGTTCACTCTTCTACAAGCTGCAACAGTGGTCAGACCTGCCTACGTCTGCCTCAAGTGCTTCCACATTTTCTGAGAATCGTTAGGGTCGAGGTCAACCCGCACGCACCTTTAAGAGGTAGGTGATTGAAAATCAAAGTTATTACATAACAATTTCTCAATGAACAGTGTGCATAATAGCAAATTACTATAGTTTTGTGATATTGGAAAGTGGTTTAGGATGTTGTGCGTATCACGTGCATGACTCTGGGAGTGGCTGAGATTCTATATACCGCCAATATGGTACATTTTCCTTTGAGTGCCACTTTCTGGTTTTTTTGCGAAAAGCAAAATTTTTAGGTGAGCCTCACATATTGAACACTGTTCAAGCTAATAGTGTTTTGTAATGTTGGAATATGTCGGAGGATGATGTATCTTCCATATGAATGCCATAATATTACATACTCTATTCATGTAGGACAGTGTGCATAACAGCTAATTAGTATAGTTTTGTGGTATTGAAAAATACTGTGGGAAGTTGTGTGTATCACGTGCATGACCTTAGAAGTGGCTGAGATGTCATATTTTGCCATATGGTCCATTTCCCTTCGAGTACCACTCAGGTTTTTTTTGAAAAAACAAAAGTTATTAGATAAACGTTGCATATTGAACAGTGTTCATGCTAGTATAGTTTTGTTTTATTATTGGAATATGTAGGAGGATGGTGTTTATCACGTGCTTACCCCGGGCATTAGCTGAGATGACCTTGTTACCATATGGGCCGATTCAGTTCGAGTGCTAAATTTTGTGTTTTGTTCATGAGACTTACCTGTCAGATATATTTATAGCTGTATTCTCCGAAGTCCGACAGAACTTCAAAACTTACAACACACGCAGCGGGAGGCCAGGTGGTTATTACCCATTCCCGCCGCTGGGAGGCGGGTATCAGGAACCATTCCCATTTCTATTCAGATTTTCTCTGTCGCCGGTACTGTCAACACCTGTTTTCAGTACCTCCGTCATTGGATATTGTAAACTTCGTTGTCACATAAGTATTCCAATTGTCTTTTGGTTTTTTACTTTGGTTTTGTGGCTAGGCACACACTATTGTGGACTCTTTTGATTTTGGCTTTGATTTTTTCTTGAACAAAGATGTCTGGTTCTAGTTCTGCTAGTTTCAGGGTATGTTGTGTGGAAGAGTGTAAGGTGAGGCTACCGAAGGCTTCGGTAGATCCCCACACTGTATGCATGAGCTGTAGGGGACATGTGTGTTTGGTAAATGATCAATGTAAGGCGTGTGAGAGTTTGTCTGATTCAGGTTGGAAGACGTATGATTCCTATGTGCGCAAGTTAGAGCGTGACAGGATCAGGAGGTCTTCCTCCAGGAGCGTATCAGGCAGTAGACGTCAGGGCAGTAATTTTTTCCTGCTAACCCTCCTGTAGACTTTGCTACCCCTAACCCTGTGGTGTTGCCTTCGGGCCCTGAGATTGTGTCTGCGGAGGGTAATGCCCTGTCTGTGATTTTGGAATCCCTCCGTAACCTGGAATCCAAAGTGCTCGCCTTAGAAAGTGGTGCAGTGAAGTGCAGTGATAGTGCCCCTAGTATTGTGGAGGGGGCGTCAGATCGGCCCTATAATACCTCTAGGCCTGGACCTCTGTCGGACTCCCAGGACTCAGGGAGTGGACAAGTCGAAAGCCGAAGGAGGGTTACGGGGGCTCCCCACCGATCTGGCGTCCCTTCGGCAGGACCTGTTGACGCTTCCCAGGCTGCCAAGGATCGTGCTCGTGCGCGAATCCTTAAGGATTGCTTCTCGTCCTCCGAAGCGTCCCCCCCACGCAAGGGGGGGGGAGCTCTTGGAAGGACTCTCACCCTTTGAAGAGAAGCTTCAGAGAGGAGGACGCTTCACGTCCTTTTTCTCCAGATGTTTTGCGGTCTTCTCCGGAGAGTTTTGACGCTTTTCCACCGCAGAAGAGGACCAGGACGTCATCGGAGGATGACGCTGTTGAGCGCCCCAGTTGCTGTAGCTTTTCCTGTGAGAAGGAAGAAGGCGTCCCCTCGCCCCTCTTCTTCTCATAGGATCAGCCCTTCCCCTGAGAAGGAGTCTTCTCCTTGTGATGCAGCAACAGTTAGCTTCGTTGAGAAAGAGGCTGAGTCGCGTCGACGTAGGAAGGACTTGATGGTGCCTATCAAGAGGTCCAAGCAGTCCCCCTCTCCTTCTCCTCGTTTGTCTCTTTCGCCTGCTTCGTCGCCCTCTAGATTTCATTCAGCACCCCAGCGCTCGTCTAGAGGGTGCAATGAGCGTCTCCCCTGACTCTCTTCTGTCGAGAGAGAGGAAGACCGTAAGGCTCATCGCAGCAGGGATCGTCTAGCTTCTCGTCAAGATGCTCCGCTCGCGCCACTTCGTGATGCTCTGCATGCTGCTCGACTTGACGCTTCTCAGGCTGCTTCTTTTCGTCAGGAAGCTCGTCAAGACGTTCGTCAGGACGCCCGTCGGGACGCACGTCGTTCTGCTCGTCAGGACGTCCAGCAGGACGCCCAGCGAGACGCTCACCAGGACGCCTGTCTCGACGCTCTTCGTACTGCTCGTCAGGACGCCCAGCAGGCCGCTCTCCAGGACGCTCGTAGCATCGCTCGTCAGGACGCTTGTCAGGACGCTCGCCAATGCCAGGACGCTCGTCAGGACACTCTGCAAGATGCTCGTCAGGACGCCTCCTTTGCAGATCTTCAGGACACCTCAGAGGCTGTTGTAAAAGACATCCAGCCTTGTGCGGAGAGTTCTTCTTCGCAGCGGAGGTCCCTTTTGAGAGTTGGGCCTAAAGGTCTTAGACCTCTCACTTCCGTGGATTCTTCTGTTGCTCCCGTGGAAGAGGGAGAGTTAGGCAGTTCGTCGGAGGCCGCAGATGAAGAGCAGATCTTCTACGTCGTCTTCTTCCTCAGACTACCAGGTCTTGGCTCGCCTTCTTCGTGATCTGTTTGGAGAGAAGTTCCAACCCTCAGCCCCTCGCTCTCCTCCTTCACAGTTAGCCTCTTCCAAAACCAGTAGAACTCCGGGTTTTGTGAAAATGAAGACTTCCCTTTCTACAAAGAGAGCCTTCAAGAAGGTCCATGACTAGATGGATTTGAGGAAGCCCCAAGGCAAGACTTCTTTTGCCCTGCCCCTGTCGAGACTCAGTGGTAAAGCAGGGATTTGGTATGAAACAGGAGAGGACGTTGGGCTGAGAGTTCCTTCCTCTTCCCAGGGAGACTTTGCCAGCATTGTAGACGCCCCAAGGAGGTCTCTCCTTTCATCGGCGAAGGTGTCCTGGACTACTTCCGAATTGGACCATCATCTAAAAGGACTGTTTAGGACAATGGAAGTTTTCAACTTTTTGGACTGCTGTTTAGGAGTCCTGGATTTACAGTCGCGGAGTCCGGACTCGATTAGTCTGGGGGAGCTGTCCAGCGTTTTGGCGTGTATGGACAAGGCCATCAGGGATGGTTTGGAGGAGCTGGCTTCGCACTTTTGTATAGGGCTCTTGAAGAAGAGAGCTTTGTTTTGTAACTTTACTGCAAAGTTTGTTTCTCCCTCACAGAGGGCAGAGTTGCTGTTCGCCCCTCTTTTGAGTCATCTCTTCCCCCAGTCTATGATAAAGGATCTGGCCCAGTCATCCAAACGTCCGGTAGTTCCTTCTGCTACTACGCTTGGGCAGGCTTCCAGGAAACAGAAGCCCTTTCGAGGAGGAGCTTCCTTGAGATCGTCTCCTCGAGGAAGAGGTCTTCCCACAGGCAGAGCCCCTTCCAAGGTCAGGGGTAAAAAGTGATGCGTCAGTCCTTCAGACATCAGTCAGAGCCAGGCTTCTTTCATTTGCAGAAGCCTGGAGAGAGAGAGGGACGGACAGCTGGTCCCTTGAAGTCATCGAGAAAGCATACAAGATCCCATTCCTCAAACTGCCTCCGCTGTGCACTACACCCAGGGATCTGTCACCCTCCTACCATCGAGAGAAACAGCAGATTCTGTTCGATCTGCTCGAGCAAATGCTCGAAAAGAGGGCTGTGGAACAGGTCCTAGACCTGGAATCCCCAGGTTTTTACAACAGGTTGTTCCTGGTGCCGAAACAGTCGGGAGGATGGAGACCAGTCCTAGACGTCAGCAGGTTGAACCTTTTTGTAGAAAAACAAAAATTCAAGATTGAGACGCCTCAGTCGGTTCTAGGAGCCTTAAGACCAGGCGACTGGATGGTGTCTTTAGACCTTCAGGACGCCTATTTTCACGTCCCAATCCATCCTCAGTCAATGAAGTACCTGAGGTTTGTCCAGAAAGGGAAAGTCTTTCAGTTCAGAGCTCTTTGCTTCGGGCTAAGCACAGCCCCGATGACCCTCACGATTCTAATGAGGAATGTGGCAAAATGGCTTCATCTTTCAAGCATAAGAATCTCTCTGTATTTAGACGATTGGCTCATTCGAGCCTCATCAAAGTCGGGGTGTCTGGAGGACCTTCACACGACGTTAGAATTGGCGAAGTCCCTGGGACTTCTAGTAAACTTCGAAAAGTCCCATCTGATCCCAACGCAGTCCATCGTGTATCTGGGGATTCAGATGGATTCAGTGGCTTTTCGAGCTTTTCCGTCCCAGGAACGTCAGCAGCAAGGCTTAGACAAAGTTTCAGCCTTCCTGGGGAAGGAAACATGCTCGGTGAGGGAATGGATGAGTCTGCTGGGGACCATTTCCTCGCTGGAGAAGTTTGTTTCCCTGTGGAGACTGCATCTCAGACCTCTCCAGTTTTTCCTTGCGGAGAACTGGGAGGACAAGGAGGATCTAGATATGATCTTGAGGATCTCAAATCCAGTAAAAGCTCACTTAAGGTGGTGGCTCGATCCCGCAAAGCTGTCAGAAGGTTTTTCTCTCAAGCTTCGGAGCCCCGACCTAGTGTTGTTTTCCAACGCATCCACCTCGGGTTGGGGAGCAACACTAGGGGGGGAAGAAGTGTCAGGCACCTGGAGAGGGGAACAGGTCTCCTGGCACATAAATCTCAAAGAATTGGTGGCGATTCATTTGGCTCTCCAGTTCTTCGAAGAACAAGTTGCAAACTGAGTAGTCCAGATCAGCTCAGACAATACCACAGCTCTGGCTTACCTCAAGAAACAGGGAGGAACACACTCTCGGTCCCTGTTCGGCCTAGCAAGAGAGATCCTGTTGTGGGCGCAAGCACGGAAGTAACAATCCTTACGAGGTTCATGGCAGGAGTCGAGAACGTCCGTGCAGATCTTCTCAGTCAGCAAGAACAACTGCTTCCGACCGAATGGACCCTTCACCAAGAGGTATGCCAGGAGCTGTGGAGGTTATGGGGAGGTCCTCTGGTAGACTTATTCGCAACATCGAAGACGAAGAGACTTCCTCTATACTGCTCCCCTGTACTCGATCCAGGAGCAGTAACGGTAGACGCCCTCCTCTGGGATTGGAGAGGGATGGACGTGTATGCCTTTCCCCCGTTCAAGATCTTGGGAGAAGTCATAAGGAAGTTTGCAGCGTCGGAAGGGACGAGGATGACGTTGATCGCCCCGCTTTGGCCTGCGAAAGAATGGTTCACAGAGGTCATGTCCTTCTTAGTAGACTTCCCGAGGACGCTATCGTTGAGAGTCGATCTACTCAGACAGCCCCACTTCGAGAGGTACCACAAAAACCTCCCCAATCTGAGTCTGACTGCGTTCAGACTATCGAGAAGTTGGCCAGAGCGAGAGGTTTTTCAAGACCAGTGGCAAGAGCTATTGCCAATGCAAGGAGAGCTTCCTCTCTTGCAGTGTACCAATCGAAGTATGCCGCTTTCAGGAGTTGGTGTAGGAAGAAGGGCATTTCCTCTACCACGACCTCTGTGAATCAGATAGCCAACTTCCTCCTTTATTTAAGGAATGTTGAAAAGTTGGCAGTTCCAACAATAAAAGGATACAGGAGTATGTTGTCAGCGGTCTTTAGACACAGAGGTCTGGACCTAGCTAACAACAAGGACCTTCACGATCTCTTAAGGTCTTTTGAAACCACGAAGGTGGCTCAGCCTAAGCTGCCCTCCTGGAACTTGGACGTGGTCTTGAAGTTCCTGACGTCCAGTCCATTCGAACCTCTCCATTCTGCAACTCTGAGGGATGTTACCAGAAAGGCTGTTTTCCTAACTGCTCTGGCGACGGCGAAGAGAGTTAGCAAAATTCAAGCCATCAGCAAGCATGTAGGCTTTAAAGGGCATAACGCCGTTTGTTCCTTGAGCCCGACGTTCTTAGCCAAGAATGAAAACCCGTCTAACCCTTGGCCCAGGAGCTTTGAGATCAAGGGTATGGCTGAAATTGTTGGACAAGAGCCAGAGAGAGTCCTGTGCCCTGTCAGGGCTTTCAAATTTTATTTGCATAAGACGAAGGAATGTCGAGGTCCTTCGAGCAATTTGTGGTGTTCTGTAAGAAGGCCAGACTTACCTATGTCTAAGAATGCTCTGGCGTTCTTCTTGAGATACACCATCAAGGAGGCTCATTCATCCTGCAAAGACAGTGATCTTAAACTGTTTAAAGTGAATGCTCATGAGGTGAGGGCTATCGCAACCTCGGTGGCATTTCAGAGGAATATGGCACTCAGTGATATCCTGGGCGCCACCTTTTGGCGAAGCAACTCGGTGTTCGCTTCACACTACCTACGGTATGTGAAGACAACATATGAGAACTGCTGTTCACTTGGACCATACGTTTCCGCGGATACAATCTTGGGGACAGGAAGTAGCACTCATCCTATCCTTTAGAAAATGGTTAGGAGAGTTTTTAATTTTATTGTATTTGTTATGGTTGTTGGGTCGCCGCCAGAGGCGGACTTCCCATTCTTTAGCCTAAGTTATGTGGGATTAACTTATGATAGGCTTGGTCAGGTGGTGGTCTTTTTTTTTGCTTCGTTGCCCTCATAGTATGGTCAATATGGTCTAGTCGCATTGTGGTCACGCCCCCGTTGACAGATCATCTAGAACTCACCAGCTATACAGGTCACTACCTCGCTGCTGGAGACTCTAGTAAAGCAGAAGCAGACTTGGGTGACAGTAATCACGAAGTCAACTATGCTAACAGGTAAGGAACCAAGGTGTCAATCATCTATGTGTAATTTGTTTCCTAAATCCTATTCTGTCTCTTCCCACCTCCAATGGTGGGATTCAGCTATATATATATCTGACAGGTAAGTCTCATGAACAAAATGATATTGTTATGATACAATAAAGTTTGTTCATACTTACCTGGCAGATATATATATTCATAGTGCCCACCCACCTCCCCTCAGGAGACAGTGGCACTAGAAAATCTGAATAGAAAATGGGAATGGCTCCTGATACCCACCTCCCAGCAGCGGGAATGGGTACTAACCACCTGGCCTCCCACTGCGTGTGTCGTAAGTTTTGAAGTTCTGTCAGACTTCGGAGAATACAGCTATATATATATCTGCCAGGTAAGTAAGAACAAACTTTATTGTATCATAACAATATCATTTTTTTTTGCAAAAAACCGTTATAACTAAATTGATGTAGGACAGTGTTTATTATATAACTAATTAGTATAGTTTTGTTTTATTATTGGAATATGTGAGAGGAATATGTGAGAGGATGGTGTGTTTATCACGTGCTTGCCCGGGCCATTGGCTGAGATGCCCTTTTTGCCATATGGGCCATTCCGATTGAGTTCTCATTTCTAATGTTTTACTTTTTTTTCAGTTATGGCTCTCAAGAGACTGAGACCTCTGGGTGAAGATGCTATCAACACACTTCTCTATGAATTAGAAAGTGATGTTGAGGACAACCTGGAGGTCCAGTCTGAAGGCGAGGAAGAGGAATCAGCCACCATCTTTGTCAAGGAGGAGGATGTAGACGACCCGAATCAGGAACAGGCTGCTGCATTGGAAGAAGAGGAGAGATAAGACGAGGCTAATTTTCTTGACCTCTCCCCAGGGGATGAGGACGACGCCGATGGGGAGGAGGCATTGGGGGTTAGTGGGATTGTTCCCATTGTTGCTACAACAACTACAACTACCAGACCTACACCTGGTCCCTCAACCTCTCGGGTTGAGGACGCACTCTCCCCAGTAGAGCTTAGGAGTATGAAGAGTAGGAGGGGTGACCTCCAGCCAGCCCGTATGTTACAGACCGAGGTCCGCTACAGGTTCGATATTATAATAAACAAAATAACATTCAACACAAACAGTTGAAACTGGGGATACGAATATAGAAAGAAACACAAACAGAACAAAGGTTTATTTACAAGCTCACCAACAAAGATAAATGCAGAATGGTTTCTCCTATTTACATAACAAAAATAAAACCTTACAGTATGGGAACTGGGGAAACAGTGAGGTAATGAAATACTTGCTGGCCAGTTTTGCAGCTGTCGAAAATCAATGCTCGAAGCGACGGTTTCACAAAGGAGGGCTGTATAACTATAGACGTCTTCTTGACTCCGTACTGCAGAAAACAATGTTTATTCTTGATACGCGAAGGGCATGTTACTCCTCAAAACAGACTTGTAGGATGTTTCTTTTCTGAAGGCTTGCTCTACGTCAGAATACCTCTGTCATTCTCTCTCTAACTGGACGACTTGACCCGATTCCGATCAAACACTCATGCACCTTCTTCCTCTCTTATCCTTCGTCTGTTCCTTCTTCCCTTATCTCTCTCTGAGGATCTCCCACTGATGATCTCTGCTGATCTCTCTGATGATCTGATCTCTCCTACTTCGCCAGTCATATATATACGGCGGTCAGGGGGCGGGGCCTACCAGCGAATGTCACAGACACGTGAGATGACAGGAACCTTTTAGAAGGATCTCTACGAAATGTTGCCTCATAATGCGCGGCGCATCTAACGACATGTCGGCGCCTGTTGAGTTCCATATTCCACCTGACTATTCTAGAACAATCATGAGAACAGGCGACTCCAACATGTGCCCGAATGCCTCTTGGCTGCAGACCTACTCGGAGAAGATGCATTTTCCTTTCCTTTAATATATTTTACTTCGCTGTAGAGCGATTACCATGACACCGGGGAGCTCCTATGCTGTGCATAGGAGCTGAAATTTGTTATCCCTTCAGGATGTATATTCCCAGCAAGCCAGCCAAGTAAGTTTGCAGATTTAAATTTTAAATTTCGTTTTTTTTATTCGGTATGCAATGGATATATTTATATTGTTATATATATATATATATATATATATATATATATATATATATATATTCTTATCTTATTATTATCAATATTATTATTATTATTATTATTATTATTATTATTATTATACGTACTAACTTTATTCTATTTTACTTTTTATTTGATATAATTTTACTTTTTAGATACTAATTCTATTCTCTCTTCCTGTAGGTATGGCGTAAAGCTTGTGTTGGCGTGTAATGCGATTGCTTACTTGGGGAATGACACAGTCAGGGTGCCAAGAGGGCAGACGTTAGGAGAAGTGTTCACGGTCGCACGGTGACGACTGATAACTTCCTTACGACGTTACCTCTTGCCTTAAATTATCACTCGCTGACGATGGCATGTATTTGTATGGCACCATTTGGCAATAACCTTGTATTCCTAGGGAACTTTCCCGTCAAGGACTCGGTGGCCGTGTTCAATTATGAACACAATTTGACTCTCCAGTGTCACCAAGTCAGCAGGACTAAGAAGGTGATGCTGTTGAGTTCCCTGCATCATGATCCGTCTGAAATAGAAAGACGTAAGTGTGTGATGCTGAACTGATGCCAAGTATAACTGAATCTTTGCATGATTTCTGTAAGTTTTTCTTTTCTGAACTAGATTTATGTAAGGGTTACTGGCAAGTCCCAATGGCTTTAGATTCAAAAAAATATGCTACTTTCGCTACAAAGTATGGTTTAATGCAGTTCAAGAAAATGACTTTTGGTTTAAAAACTGTATTTGCAACTTTTGTTTGACTAATGCGCAAAGTACTTTCAGGTTTATCTAATGCTAGTTGTTATTTTTATAAGTTATTCATTCTTGTAACTTTGTTGATCACCTAAAACACATTATGACTGTTTTGTTAAGGCTAAGGGAACATGGATTAACCGTAGGTCCAAGTAAATGCTTCTTTGCTTTTGATACCTTAAAGTATTTGGGTTTTCAATGTGAAGAAATGTATTGAGTCCTTTAGATAACAGGATTGAAGATATAACAGACATGCCTTTGCCATCAACCAAAAAGCAGTTTAAATCCTTTATGGGAACTGGGATTTCACAATAGATTTATCCCTGGTTTTTCTTGTGTTTCTGCTCTTATGACAGATCTACTAAAGAAGGGAAGCAAGAATATTTTACAATGGTCAAATGAACAAATTAAGTGTTTCAAAGAGCTTAAACGTTGTCTTTCTGATCGCCCCATTTCAATTTTGCCTGATGTTAATAAGACTGTCTTTTTAAGGAATGATGCTTCAAATGATGGAATGAGTGCTGTGTTGTTACTGGAAACTGATGGTATCTTGAAACCAGTCTGTTACGGTAGTAAGAAATTCTCTGTAACGGAAAAACGTTACTCATCCATAGAAAAGGAATGTTTTGCCATAGTTTGAGAAATACAAATAGTTTGGGAAATACAAAGATTCAAAGCGTGCCTGTTTGGTAAAATGTTTATTCTTCAAACAGACCATTTGAAAAACCTGAAGAATAAGAATGATAGGTTACTGAGATGGGCATTGAGTTTACAACCCTTTTCTTTTAATGTACAGTATATACAGTAAAAGGGTCAGAAAATATTGGGGCTGATATGTTGAGTCGATGTATTTTTGTTTGTATTTAAAGTTTGTTCATTCTTGGCATGGGATATTGTTGAAGTATTGTCTTTAGAAGCCTTGAACAAACTTGTCAATAGATGCAGTTGTCGAAAGGTGTCAGTTTAACTTCCAGTTTTGTATCCTTGGGCAGTTGGTCCTCTATATCATCCGAGGTATAGAGTGAAGGTGTAAAATCTTGACAGATAACTACCAAAGCAGCCCTCCACTGACCGACTTGTAAGATTCTATTGTGTTTTGTTATAATTTAATTTGTTTATTGTCTTTAATCTGTTTTTATATAATATCAATCTAGATGCTTAATGTTAGGGGTTCTGATGCAGTGTTAATGCATTTACAGAATCCCTCTCTTCCCTAATTACTGAAAGGATATTGGCCCCCTACTTCTGACTTGTATTGCCTTGCTTGATGTCGGCTCCAATGCAGCATGTCAATAATCATCAATTTCTTATAATGCTGTGATCATTGTTTCGTCAATATTTAGTTTGACATATCTAGTATATTTTGATATATGGGTATATAGGCTGAAATATAATTGTTAAAATATATTTTGCATTCTAATTAACATCAGATTTAACATAAGTGAATGGCCCATCAAGAGCCAAGAGAAATTTATTAAGATCTCATAAGACTAAAATATTGACACTACATCCATACTCTTGTTCTGTTCTCTTTTTTTCATTATTTTATTCTATCTTTTCAATCTTATTTTCTTCTTCTTTTCTTTTTCCCCCTCTTCCTCTTTCTCGTCTTCTTCATCCTCTACTATTTCCACATTAAGTCTTGATTTAATAACATTATCTATCCATGTTAAACATGTTGAGCAAAATACTCTTGTGTCCTTATTTTTATTTTGCTGGACTTCTGCACATGTAGGATGAGTAGGTACGTGGCATGCATAGCATTTCCTGATCAGGTTTTGTAGATTTACAATGCTATACCACACATTACATAGATTACATGCTTTAGGCATTCGTTTTCTTATTGCATCAATCAGTATATTCACTATATTCACCTTATTCATTTTCTTTGTTTGAATATGTCTGTGAATAATTTTTAATCTTTTTGGTTGGAGTTATGGATCTCATAGATAAGAAACCCCCTGCAATGCAAGCAAGGTTCCTCCATTTCTTTCCACTGTTGTTGCTAGACGCTGCCATGATGTTCAAATTTTTTACAATTCACTCGAATAAACAACTAAGTTGATACTTTATCCTGCTATTTTGACACTAATCTAATCACCGACAGTTCGCGAACTCTTCTAGCTATGTTTAGTTTGCTAGTTGTTTGTTTAACACGTGATATCGTGATATCGGGTTGATTAATCAGACCATGAACGAATACGTTTCGCCAAGGGAATGTCACTAGAGAGAGAGAGAGAGAGAGAGAGAGAGAGAGAGAGAGAGTAAGGGAGGGAAGAGGGCGGTAGAGTAGAGGGGGTATTAGTGAGGAGAAAGAGGGAGAGACAGACAGACAGACTGACAGACAGACAGACAGAAAGGAGTGATAGAGAGAATTGTACTAAAATTCCATATGGAATTTGTATTTTGTTTTTATAATTTGTTTAATTAGCATGGTCACTGGAAGACAGTTAACTTAGTTTTCAAATATTTAACTACCCCTTTGGTTGTTAACAGCTCACTGCCTTCCAGCGGCCGTTCTGGTTTTGACCTAATCAACCACTAATGCTTTTGCTTTCTTCCTGAGCTTGACGGAAACTTAAGTCAGTTATGAAGGGGATTTCAATCACAAAGGGTCTCGTAACTCAGATACTCTGAGCTCCATTTACTATTATAAGGATATACAGCTATCCCTTTGAAGTAACGACGACTATTCCTTTCGACATGTAATCTCAATTTAACCCCAGCCAGGAAGAAGCTTTCCTTTATCGCCTTCGTCCCAGGATGATATCGGTGGGTCTGTGAAATTCCGCGGGGGGGGGGGGGGTTGTTGGGAGGAGTTTGTCTAATCCGAAATCATTTGGATGGATAATGCTTTCCCATATTAAAATGCTTTGCAATTACCTTCACTTACTTTTTAGTATTATGATTTAAGCATCTAGCTTTTCATACCTTGCATATTTGTAATTATTTGTAATACGAGGTTTCGTACTCTTCCAGGGATATAAATTACTATGTACTAAGTGGACGTCAGTTTGGACTGTTGGTATATATATATATATGCAAACTATCTCTCTCTCCCTCTCTCTCTCTATCTCTCTCTCGTTATCACGTAATCTACTCTTGCGCTGAATTTTTATTCTTATACACCGGGGATTTGATAAGGTTAATTAAAATAACAATAAAAATTAAGTCATTTATTGTATTTGTGAACTGTCCTATCATTCAGGTGTTGATGCAGCAGCTAATACACAAAGTTGATCTCATCGTGAAGCAAAAGGGGAAGGGGGAAGCCGCAGTAATTCAGCCACTTCCAAAAAACCTTCAATATAACCAAATGCCTAATTAAACACTACACAATTATCGTATGCATACATTTAGATTTAATCATCAGCATGTTCAGCACGTATAACACTTGGCAAGTTGCATACCTTGGAAAATCTAAGTATATATATATATCTATATATTATATATATATATATATATATATAATATAGATATATATATATATATATATATAGAGATATAATATATAGATATATATATAATAATATATTAGAAGATATATATATCATATATATTATAGTCTAATATATCTATATATATAATATTAAGGTTATAAATATATAGGATATATATATATATATCTATATATATATATAGATATATATATAGATAGATCATACATAGATATATCTATATATATATATATATATAATAATATATTATATAATAATTGATATATAATAATATATATATATGTATTATATCTATAGTATATATAGATATAGATAAGGTATATATATATATATGATATATATATATATATGTATGTATATCTATCTATATATATATTTATCTGATATGATATCGTATTCTATATATATATATATATATATAATATATATATATATATATGATATATATATATATATATATATATATATATATATATATAATTAGATTTTCCAAGGTATGCAACTTGCCAAGTGTTATACGTGCTGAACATGCTGATGATTAAATCTAAATGTATGCATACGATAATTGTGTAGTGTTTAATTAGGCATTTGGTTATATTTAAGGTTTTTTGGAAGTGGCTGAATTACTGCGGCTCCCCCCTTCCCCTTGCTTCACGATGAGATCAACTTTGTGTATTAGCTGCTGCATCAACACCTGAATGATAGGACAGTTCGCAAATACAATAAATGACTTCATTTTTATTGTTAATAAATGACTTAATTTTTATTGTTATTTTAATTAACCTTATCAAATCCCCGGTGTATAAGAATAAAAATTCAGCGCAAGAGTAGATTACGTGATAAGGAGAGATAAGGAGAGAG
Source organism: Macrobrachium nipponense (assembly GCF_015104395.2). Classification (NCBI taxonomy): domain Eukaryota; kingdom Metazoa; phylum Arthropoda; class Malacostraca; order Decapoda; family Palaemonidae; genus Macrobrachium; species Macrobrachium nipponense. Next base: position 58,527,443 of record NC_061108.1, on the reverse strand, counting down.
AGAGAGAGAGAGATAGTTTGCATATATATATATATATATATATATATATATTATATAATATTGCTTATACAGCTATTATTTTTAATGGGAAGCATTATTATTATTAGTATATATTGCTTATACAGCCATTATTTTTAATGGGAAACATTATTATTATTAGTATTATTGTTGTTCTTGTTGATGATGATGTTCTGCAAAACACGCAGAAAAATGTAATAATGAAAAAAAATTGACCAGAAAAATGTAAAGAACTTGAGAGGTCCTTGAATATTAGTGACAGATACATTACCATAAAGGGAGTAAATGGAATGCCATTGCAACTTTGCTTATCTTGTGGGGCCATGTTAGTTGGTTAATCACGTAGAAGATACTCGGAAAATACAATAAGCAAATAATATTTTTAAAGCAAAATCCATCTAGCACGCAGATCCTGCTCAAGGTACCTGCAATTCGGTCGGGCGCCGGGGGGCATATTTCCCAAGTCTGGAAGTGTTTAGGGATGGGGAAAATTAGGACCAATCAAAGCGCGTGGAGCTGATCCATGACGTCACAAGCCACGCCTTTTAGCGACACTCGGTCTCATGGCCACTACTGCCAGTCACAATGCCGAAGAATACCTTCCCCATACTTATACAATTTAGTCAGATATATCTAAAATTAATGCAACACTAATTCAACAAACGATATATTCTTCAAATGAGATACACCGTGAAATATATTAAGCGTTACTGGCTGCTTCCTCATGGTAATAGTGCTCAGTGCCTCTTAATTCCTGCTCGCAATGTCGATATTTAGTGCATAAATAATATTTTCATTGCGAGTTGCTAAATTATATACTTGAAAATGGTGTTTAATGCCATTCAGAACAAAATGGTAAATTGATGGTTTGGTAAAAATGATGGTATATGAGCTGTAATTAACACTACAGACTACAGCCAGGCGGCCAAGAACTTCATGGCACTTCGACACCCATCAAGAATTTTGGACTTTGAAAGTGACGATTTTAAAAGCATGGAACGTTTTTCAGGCGTTACTTCCTGTTGTTTCAGGCTATGAAAAGGTATTAAGTACAGTACTAAAATAATAACTGCCTTATGCTTAAAAGAAACGTGGAGGAGACAGTTTTGATGACAAATTTATGCACCCCGCAGGGGGATAGTGCCGTCAGTACACCTCATTCAGTGCAATGTAGGCATTACTTAAGGTTCTTTGCATCATCCCCTCGGCGCCTAGCTGCAACTACTTTCATTCATTTTACTGTTACCGCCGTTCATATTCTCTTTCTTCCATCTTATTGGCCACCCTCTCCTAACAATTGTTTCATAGTGCAACTGCTTTGAGGTTTTCCTCTTGTAACACCTTTCAAACCTTTTACTGTCAATTTCCATTTAAGCGCTGAATGGCCTTAGTTGCCCCAGTGCTTGGCATAATGCCACAAATCTATATATAAAAGATATCTATGCACTTAATTTAAGGCATACATTTGGCCATTGAGTGTGAGTTTGTATGAAAAAATAGTTGTATACTCATATACTACCGTTATCCCTGGCTTTAATTAAGAATGCTGAATATTTGCATGAAATTTTCTGTTAAAAAAGTTGGAAAAAAAGTTTCATCCATAATTACTTTAAAGCATTGTGACTGGCAGTAGTGGCTATGAGACAGAGTGTAGCTAAAAGGCGTGGCTTGTGACGTCATGGATCAGCTCCACGCGCTTTGATTGGTCCTAATTTTCCCCATCCCTAAACTCATCCAGACTTGGGATATATGCGAACGGGACGAGGGTTCTTCGGCCCCACAGAGAAAATGACCCTACCAATTGACAGCAGGAAGAAGCCAAAAACAGACGTCATCGACAAAAACTTTCTCCAAACTACACGTGTCGACTAATTACTGTATCCCTGAATAAATGTATGGCTGGACGACACAACGATAATGAGAAGAGATGAGCCAGATCTCTCGTAGGCACTGCTGTCTTTGTGCCAACTCTTGGCCGATATGTGTTTCATAGAATAAGGAATAATCAGGCAAAAATAGAAGCTTCAAGATGAAATAAACTCTGCTGATGTAGTCATACTTTTGATTGATACTTGTGTGACTTCTTCCAAAAAACAATGATCATGCTAATGATAATAATTATCGGTAGCCTTAGAATTTTCACGGCCTCTGTCTACTTTTTGCTGTCAAATATTGATTTTGTTAAAACCTTGATAGATATTTTTCTAAACAGACAAAACCTATATTGCTAAAATTGTAAATCAGTGATTAATACAAAAGTGACTAGGGATTTGTTACCTCTAAATCACCAGAAATAAAATAAAATGTATAATAAAAGTAAAGTGAGTGGATGTGATGCCTCTCCTTCAGTGCTCCTCTTTCATTCAGCTTAGTAAGTGGCCCCATTCATGAAAGGAAGTATTAATGAGAGTCAATTACTTTTTCTTATCATCTCTGAACTTTCCCGTCCCATATGATCATTCCAGGACTTGTTCCCATTCACTCGCAAGATTCAGACCTGAGATAAGTCGCGTTAAACATCTTCATGAATCTCTTTCGGTCTCTCATTTGAAAAGCTATTAAATCGATGAAGGCTATTTTTAACGGCGCCAGAGCAGAACCGGCACAGCTAGATAAGCGCTTTAATTTAGCGCGCAACCTCCTGCTGGGGGACTGTCCCTTTGACGACCATGTTGATTGCGTCAATATTTGAGTTTCATTATTAATGAAATAGTCTGTCCCACGTTATTAATAAATTCCCCTTTCCTGAAAGGGCTGAAAAGTATGTGATCATCATTCGAGTTACTTTTGGGGTCGTTGCAATTACTGTAGGTGGTACATATCTCATTTCCTTTGATCCAGTTAGAATTCTGGGAAAATTCGAGCTCTCTCTCTCTCTCTCTCTCTCTCTCTCTCTCTCTCTCTCTCTCTCTCTTCTTCTTCTTCTTCTTCTTCTTCTTTTCTTCTTCTTCTTCAATACAAATAAAATATTGCATTTTGTCACTCCTGTTCTTAAGTTTATGCTCAAGTGGACCGAGTCGGGCATTCATCCAACGCAGGAACAAATCATTATAGGGCTGAGTTGTTTCCCATAACCTCATACTCTAATATCCTCTAAGAGGGATAAATAGTTATAGAAATGTGGAGACACTGAAGAGGACAACGACATCTAGAGTTTAATGATAAAGCATAAGCGACTCACGGAAACGACTGATTCTCTAAACTCCAAATCTCTCATTTTTGTCAATTCCGGTAAAAAGAAACAAAAGCTGATGCTTTCTTCGCTCCATTTTGCTTTTCATTTTCATATTTACTGGATAGGTTAGTTTGGATCTCATTTTCCCCCGATTGCCTGAAGGTTTCAAATCTCAAAAAATTAGTCTTGCGGAATAGCACCTGTTGCTTCTCGCGTTCAGCATCTTTATGTTCATTTTCTTTAAGCTATTTATTTATTTATTTATCTATTTATTTCTTACTTCCTCTCAGATTCGTTGTCAATATCTGGCACACTATTACGCGCTTCTCTAGTCCATTTCATCTATTTAATTCTAAACATCTCGAGGAAATATAATACGATTTGCATATTACTTTTCTGCTCGCCTTTTGATATTAATCCTGTTGCCATATTAACTATCCGCTGGCAATCATATAATCTTATTACGTGATTATCAACATAACCTCAATAAATTTAGAAACGCAAACCTACGCATAACACTGAAAATCTAAAATTTTCGGACACATCAACGGCAAAGTGATTATTCCAGCTCGAGTTTTTCGTGGTATTTGTATGCCTATAAAACTACTACTTATGAAATTCCACTCCTTAAGAGCAATGTCTGTTCGGTCAGTTTTCTGTTATAAAAGCATCATTATTTCTGCTGCTGATGTTGCACCGTGTCGCGTTTATTTTGATTATTTCTATTTTTCTATTTACTTATTTATTTATCTATTTATTTGTTTTACATTTATCATTTTCTTTCTTTTGATTTTAGTATTGATATGAATAGTAATGATGAAGAAATAATCAACACACACAGCCACGCGTGTAATAGACATAAGTTTCTATTTCACATAATAGGTAAGTCAGATACAATAGAAAAGGTAGAAGTAGTAGCAAATTTACTATTATTATTATTATTATTATCATTATATACTGGCACAAGTAGCAGAAGAAGGGGGAACTCATACCACGTAAAACGGGGAGAGATGCCGAGGAAGAGGAAAACATCTTTTCACGTCCCTGATGAGTAAATGAGCAGAAATTGATTAAGCGAAGCCCTGATCATTCCCGTCGGTGTTGCCATATTCCCTTTGCACCAACTCATTTCCAGGTAAGGGGAAGCCGTTATTTAGACTGCCCACTAATCACGGAAATTACTACAAATTACCAATTCAATTTCATATCCTTCTGTCACGATAATTAAATGAGGTTGTGAACAATTCTTAGCCATGGATTAGATATATTTCAGTTTAATGGACGTCCTAGCCATTTCTTGAAAAAGGATTGGAAAAGAAAAGTAATGCGAAGAAAGCCGCTGAAACTGTGAAGCCTGGTGCCTGGCACCCAACCATTGGGCAAATGGTCGGTCCGAAGCCAACAGGCTATGTATGGACCCTTAGTTCTTGTTAGTCCAGTTTTTAATTGTGGTCGTCATTTTCAACCATAGCATTATTCTTCTTCCTCTTCGTCTTCTTCTTCAAATTAGAATTGTAACTCTAATTGCACGTAAATCCTCTCAAGAACAAAATGGAAGCTGGTACTATACAGCGGAGGAGGAAGTTCTTGTAAAATGTATAAAGTCCGCATCAGAACTTGATTTATTTTGAATGAATAAACCGCAGTTCAAGGAAATTCGACAGGACAATATTGTGCATTGCAAGTAATGATCTTTAAATTAGCTGCTTTAGCATTCCGCCTCTTCAGCGAATGCAAATGATGCAATGGACCTCAAAGGGAAGTAAACCAACAGCTTTATAGCTGTTTCCCAAGCATGTGTTCTGGAGATAAGTGTAACTTTTATAATATCGGGCTTTTTACAGACCATTGAAGTCACTTATATATACTTAAGTAATAAACAAAACATTCACTCTGCTGCTACATTACCATGTCACTATCTTTTTACTGCCCATTGCCTACTTATGAGCTGTCATCACATTCTTTGTCAGGCAATTCCATTTCTAAACAGTCAGTTGGGTTCTACTTTGGCTTTTTATCTAGGTGTCACCTACTAAACACAACGGAAGCTCCTTGGGACTCGGTGTTTAGTTTAGTACTATGATAGATTCACATCAGCTGTGCATCTGATGCCTAGGTCAGTCCCTTACGACGTTTCTGAATGGATGTTGATAAGCCAACCACAGTGCTGGAAACTCTGTCTCGCTCAAGAGTTCGTAGAGGCAGGATGTATGTTCCGACCTCTTTCAAAGATTAATGCTTTCATTATACCTCAGTTTTACCTGCAGAAAAGGAGCGTTTCCGAATTTCATCACTATACGTCTTCAGGCCAATGATTTAAGGATTATAATAATATAAGAAATGTGTACTTCAGTAAACTTGGTGCTAAAATATTTTTACATGAGATCCTATTGCATTCATCATTCATCATCTTGTGTTTCATACAGTTTCGAAGACAATGCTTCCAAAAAAATTATATGTAAGGCTATCAATATGAAAATAAC
>NC_061108.1:58514267-58519267 GCF_015104395.2 Macrobrachium nipponense | reverse complement strand
GTATATTATATGTATGTATGATGTATATAGTATATATATCTAATAATATCAGATATGTGTCATGTGTGTATAATATATATATATATATATTAATATATATATAATGTGTGTGTGTGAGTGTGGTGTGTATATATGTATAGATATATATATATATATATATATATATGTATAACTGAATCACGAAAGTTTGGAACGTGATAAATCCATAAACAAAGGTATAAGCCACAAAGAAAAATAAACAACGGTGTTACTGCATGATCTTTCGACTTCAGCGTCCTTTACTCAGCAGATAAACTGACCTCCATGAGGAATTGACAGCACAGGAAAGCTTGTATAACTGACAGATAAGGACTGTAAGGAGATTAGTACCTAGAATCCGGCACACCTGGAGAAAGAGTAACCTTTCCAAACAAGCATATACATGGGTACAATTTTAAAAAACAAAAAGATTAAGTCAATCTGCTCAGACACAAGGACAAGACAATGAAGGTTTATATAGGGCGACAGCTACTCAGAACTTTGGTAAACAAAAACTTATTCACAATACATATTCCACATACATATTAAATATAGGCTACATATACAACGAAGATATCTCTAAGGCAACTAATTTGTATTTAGGTCTGTAATTATATCTTTGAGGTCATTCTTATACATGTTACAAACACAAGGGTCTAAATGAAACAGGCCACGACTAATATTAAAATTACAATGGGAAGTAAGCTGTATTATAGCAGATTTTAAAAGATTCGTGATAAGACATTTTTGACCTTGCAATTACTGAAACTACCAATCCAATTTATTTGGTGGTTGTTTTCATTTAAATGAATGAATATTGCATTAGATGTTTGCCCAGTTTTTACATAATATTTATGCTGGCTTAATCTTACTTCTAAGCCCTTGCTCGACTGTCCGAGATAAAAAGAGGTGCAGTCCATACATGGAATTTTGTATATTATGTTGTTGCCTACCCTGGGGCCATTTTTTTATAAAATTCCTTTTAGTTTGTTATTATATGAAAAAACAAGGTTGACCTTAAAGGCTTTTAACAATGATTTAATGGTTTCAAATACGTTAAAATAAGATAAACTAAGGATGTTCTTAGAATTTTCTTTCTCCGTGTTACTTACACAATAAAAATTTTTGTGGACTTTATTATACAAGATCTAATATATGTGAAGGAAAACATAAATCTTTACCTATTTTTCTTATGTATTCAATTCTTGATCCAAATATTGGGGACTGACAATGCGCAATGCTTGTAAAAACATAGAGTATATTAGTGTAGCAAAAAATAACATTGCTTGGCAACACGTACTACACCTCCCGGTGCTGAGTTAGTTTCTCGGTGATATGCGGACTTTTCGGTAACCCTGAATTAGTGTAAAAGTTGCTGAGGCAACATTCATTTGTGAATTTTGAATTTTAACCGCCTCGTCACGATATTGCTGAACCAAGAATCATGACTAGCTCTACGCCTATGACTGGTGTCTGATGAATACTTTAGATGGAGAAGAAGAAATTTTTAAAAATACACTTGAAATCTTTGATCGGTGTTTAGTGAATAAGTCTAATGAATAAGCAAACTTACCTTTGATGGGCAAAAGATTCAGTTAGGTTTACTCTATATATATATATATATATATATATATATATATCTATATATATATATATATAATATATATATATATATATATATATATATATATATATATATATTATATATATTCTATATATATAGATTATATATATATATATATATATATATATATATATATAATATAATATTTATACATTAATAGTCAAATGCAAGGCGTCATTGCATTGGTTTACATCACAAAAAACCATGGTTCATTCTACCATGTGTGAATGAAATAATTCTCTTACATACAGCCATTATTTGGTAGTTGAATTTTCTAACTTTCTCTTTTTAGTCAAGATTTTGTTGGTTAAAATATAGTTAATTTTCTTGGGAACAACAATTATTCAATAAAACGCTAGTAGAAACTCATAAAGTTTTCTATGTTTTTCTGTACTATAACCTTCATTACTTATTGAGTAGCATATTTATTATTTAAACCTTGACCTTTGAACGTTTACATTCATGATTGCACACCAAATGTAAAATTTTGACATTCTGCAACTTGAATAAAAAAGCACAGTGATTTTTTCCAAGAGTTAGTAAAGCTTGAATGAGATACTCGTTGAATATTTGTAAAACTAAATGAACATTTTGTTCCTCAGAGGTGTAGGGAGATAATGCTTTTAATGATTGTTTATATGAATGTTCAAAGAGTAAACATCTATATCATGAAGTTTTTCAAAGGGCTGAATGGTGCATAATGAATTTCGTTTTCCAAATAATTTACTTAAAAAAGAGAACTGAGGGAACTTCATTGTTTTATTTTTAACTTTCTGGCTAAGCCAATTATTCCTGATAGATTTTAACAAATTTACTGAAACATACATGGAAAAAGGGGTTTGTTACTCTGAAATGGGTGGGGATACACTATAGACAGTTGTGGAGTGCTGGCAAAATAGGACATTGCTTTCATAATGATGGCATTATGATGTTACAATGCAAAACACGGTGATATTCGTAAGGATCTTGAAATCTTCAAGTGACGTACTTCAGCAACATGAAAAATGCATGTACTGTGCAGCTAGCCTTAACTGTACGTAGGGCATTGTGGCATACAGTATGGTATATCATTAATCTGTACTCAAGTTTTACCTGCGGAAGAAGAATCATGGTCTCTTAATATTTGTACGTGTATATATGATCACTAAAAAACCTAGTAATACAATGAAGATAGGTTAGGTTAGGTTATTGAAATTTCTAATGTAGACTCCTTTTTTGAACCTGTAACCCTTAGAATACTATGGGAGTCTAATTTTATGCACCTTAACCCATCTAGGCCCAAAAGGTTTGTCCCTTACCTTTGACTACTGTCAACGGTAACTTGCCAATTTCCCCATCATCATACTGTATTCAAGTTGCGATGAACCTACAACTTCTATGTGTGTGCTAATGTACCTCTTGAGTACCTTGTCTGAAGGTTCTATCACACAATTAGATATCATGTTTGCAACCTTCTTACCTGACACAGTCCCTTGCCCAAAACATTGTAATAATGCTCTTTACCACATATAGGCTACGGCATGCTTTGCTAAATTTCTTCTGGGGTTTCTCTCCACTTGTAGTATGTAGGTTTACTTGTTTGATGTATTCACCCTTTCTTTGCTTGCTGGTAAGTCTTTTTCTATGCCGCTTGTTTTACCTGGTTACTGCTACCATTATTAGTCTTGCCTATTATGACATTTAAGTTGCTTTTTCCAAAGCTTTCTCAATCCTGAACTGGGAGTTGTTTGACATAGGCTACTCTGGGAGTTTCGGATTCGTTTTCCGCTACCAGACATCATAGTTTCTTCATGTATCTTGCACTTGGATCTTAAGGTTTTGCAGTGCCAAGCGGAACCAAAAAAGCACAAAGAATTCGAGGAAATTGAGAGGGCATTGCAGCTATTACTACAGTTACATATGTAGATTCTACGTACATAGTATATATTTCAGCCAAAAAAGCAATAAAAGCTATTGCCCACTTGGCTACGATGGTGAGGATGGGTCTATTTCAGCTCTGATATGTATATCTGAAAACAACAGGTATATGTATGTACGAGAGGCAGTAGACTTTTATGCTTCTCGTAGTTAGGTTGGCATTGTGACCTCGCTGTTATTATGGGACCCGAGTTCGTTTCCTACTACCAGACATCATAATAGGTCAAAGACCATAAAATATACATGTAAATCCATAAAACTGTAGCAACTAGAGAATTAGGCCAGCTGTGGCAACCGAGTGTGAGCCATGCGGAATTTGAAAAAGCCACGAGGCAACGGAACAGCTGTCACTTACCAGACAGATCCGAATTAGGACTAAGAACAAGATTATATGGGTCTTGGACCAAGACCACCGAGAGTTAAGGCCTGTTCGATGTGACGTCATGATGTGATGACGTCGACCGTGGTATTCGACTCTCCGAGACTGGAGAGTGACTGGCAACTCACTCGCCTCTCGAATTTCCTTCCTTTACATCACGTTGACACAAAGTTTTTTCGTGGTTCCATTGTTTCCTTTATGGAAAGTAATTTTGGAGAGGATGGCGTCGGCTTTGTCCAAGTTCAGGCACACCAGTAAGCGCCTTTCTTAGGCCTATGGGCAGGCTGGCTCGGACATCTGTCCGGGGTCAAGGACTGTACTGAACTGAGAACGTCTTCATGTGCGAATCCTGGATGTTGGGGCAGCTTCCCCCCCACCCACCCCCCGTTGCCAGGTTATCCTGGAAATAGACATACAGCCAGCGGAAGGCTCACAGGATAAGAGATCTACTATGTCTGGCCTGAGTTTCCCTCCTAAAGTCAGCTGATGTTAGGGATAAGATGGCTGCTCCACTAGCAAATACTACTGGGGAGAAGAGGCGATCAAAAACGTAAAAATATATATATGTTATTCGAGCTACAAATGTCTTTTAATATCTAATTCACTCTACCTCGGAATTGACAGGTTTTCATATATGTAAACCGAAGGGGAATTTTTCAGTTGATAATGGAGGAAATTATTATCAACTAAAAAATTCTCCTTCGGTTTACATATATGAAAATATATATCATTCCGAGGGTAGAGCAATTGAATATTAAAGGACATTTGTAGCTCGAATATTTATATCACATATATATATTTATATATATATATATGTGTGTGTGTGTGTGTGTGTGTGTGTAGACAGGTTATATTAATTTAGGTAGTGTAAATGCTATTCATTTGCATATGAACAAATTAGGTAAAATTACAGAATGACTCCATAGTGGCAACGCACCGCATGAATTAAAACTCAAAACTTAAAGCCATGAGGTCAAAGGTTGACTGTGGGTATTTACGCCCAAACTTCAGTATTATGAACTCATGATTTTACAATCTCAGTTGCACTAAATTGAAAGCTTC
>NC_061108.1:58491299-58513767 GCF_015104395.2 Macrobrachium nipponense | reverse complement strand
TGTCGCCTCCAGTGAAACCATGAAGAGCCGGTGACCAGTAATAAAGTCACAGAAAAAGTCTCATTAATGTAGGGTCTTCTCGTCTTCTTTCCCACTTAAGGGGTCGGTTACCTGATGCGCCTTCTCCACTGCCTTCTATCAAAGGCATCATCGTCCACCAAACCTCTTCTCTCCATATCCTCCTTCACTTAGTCTCACCATCCAATTCTTTGTCTCCCTCTCGACCTTCTTCCTCTTTACAGGTACCTCCTAAGCCCTCCTCACTCTCTCCTCGTCACCCATCCACAACAAATGCTCATAACATCTCAGTCGTGACTCTCATTAATTTATGGTGGTCGGTAACAAAGTTACAGGGGAATAATTCACCATATTTCTTGGGGGTTATTCATTATCTTTATGATAATTACAGTCTTTTGTTTATGTTTCTACGGATATCCCCCAACGGCTTGTAATAAACACGCCGCAAAAGTGGATACATACCGGGTTAAAACCCTTGGAGGTCACTATCTAAGGAAGATTATGATGACTTTTTTCCTGTGACAATTTTACCTGGAATCGAAGAGCCAGAGGACATTCACATGTTTCCATGACCAAAGTCTGTTGCAATTGACAGGATAATGGTTAGTCCAACCTTCTTCTATAGTGGTATTAAACAAAGTGTTGATGTCTAACACAGTGGCAAAGTGTGATAAGATGTGGATTATATCGGAGTCCGTTCCTTACATTTTTCTGTTTTGTTATGTCTCTTTGCCCCATTTTGAGTATACATAGCAAATCACTATAATTAAAATCTGTCTTTTCCTGGGGTGCTCAGAGTAAAGGCACATCTCTTTCGCAGATGTAAGGGGCCCTGCAGTAATTTTATAGATCTGGAGGACTTAATTAACATCCTTTCAGTTATGCTACTCAGCCATGGCTACTCCATTTCTGAAAGGGGACACTGATAGACCGGACCTTGTCATCATTAATAGAAACCCGTTTTCGTTCAAGTGGACTTGTTATTGCTCAACTGCCAGTAACTATCTTCATAGCCGAGATGTTTCTTTCCTTGTGATTTGAAGGAGATAGGTACGTGTTGGTTTGTACTGAAAATTATGTTGATGGATGGAGTTACAGTACTATCTATATCTATATATATATATATATATATATATATATATATATATATCTTTCCAGTTGCTTCTGGTACTTATTCCAAAAAGAGGAAAAAGTTGCCAAAAAATAGACATTTTTACAAATAAAGTACTTCTGAAGATCTGTTATAGTCTAATATTTCCCTCAAGCCTGGTTACCTTCCTATTGTAAAGTACGCCATCATCTGATAGAAGTGGAGCAGCTGCGCTACTTTTTAAAACATATCCTAATACAATGGCCTAACCTGTAACAATAATGTATGGAACTTTGGTGAAGTTATGAGACTTGTGGTACAACACGTTTAAGTGAGGGTCAACGTTCTGTATCGGTACCATAAGATTAGGGGCTCTCATATCTTGCCCCTTAAGTTTTATAAATTGATGGTTTGCAATTGTACTCTTACAATGTTGTTTGTGCCTCCTAAGGTTTCAAGGTTCATCTATTTCACTAGTAGAATAACCTTACCAGGCTCGTGCACCTTTTTTATGTTTCTAAGGTGACAGTAATTACAATTTTTGCCATGGCAGCGCCCGAAAAGATAATGAGTTCTAGTAGTTCAGGGAGACATTTTTTATTTTCTCTTTTTTGGGGGGATTGTTCTTGCCCTTAACCGTAGTTTGTGAAAATTACTTCTGCTGGAACTCACAAGAGACCTTTCCTGGTGGAATGCATCAAGTCTCTTTCACCTGAATGTCAGCAATGCATGTTTGCAAAGAAAAATGAGAAATATTCAATACTGAGTGGCGTAGTTCTGACCATGGAAGCTGAAAAATATGAGACTCGTCCTTTCAAGACAGCCATAGTTAGCACTTACTTTGATGTCTGTTTCCCTAAATGCCATGTAACTATCAATGATGTCCATGAGTGCAAGTTCATACACAACATGCTGTGGCATGATGTAAAGTTTCCTGCATGACTTCTCTGTGAGGGATGAGAGGCAATGTTTCTGTTGTCAATAATGTCATTGCACTCTTCAAACAGCAATTCTTCTCTGGATTCTGACACCATTTTGTTGCATTGTATAATCAGTCATGGTCCTTTCCTTGCATCAACTCCTGCAGAGAATTGCCACTAGTGAGTCCTGCCTCCAGCAAGGTTTTCTTTAAAGAAGACCTTCAGGTCTTGCCCAGCATTTTCACAAATGCACAGTCTACTCTGGATGGAATTTCATGTCCTCAAATTTTCCTGAATGGTGCAGTATTCAGTAACTCAGTGATTAATATTACTGGCAGTTCTTGTTTGATTCCAAATGAACAAAGTAATGACGAAAATATTGTTATCCTGTGATTTTGATTTTGCCTCTAGGCCACCAGCTGTGTTATTGTCAGTATGGTATTATTCATCTATATAACATACTATTCTTGAAATATTGCTTCCTTGGAAATATTGAGTGAGCGCTTAAGTCTTTGTAATAACTGATGCATGGACCTAAATCCAGTTTTGCTGTGCAAGAATGTTATTAAGATTACTGAGTGCTGATAAGAATACTGAAATACTGGAGAAGTTAGTTATAAGGTTGGCTATAACTCAAACTGTGAAGCATATTTATGTGAGTTTTGCTTCTGAAGAGCTGCCTCAGTGATGTCATTACCAGAACTTGTTTGTACAACTTCCATCGGCCATTTTCTATGCCTTGTTTATGCTTTGCCAAATAAATATAGCAGTTACAAATCATAAGGTGATGTATCATTTGCCCTTTTACATACAAGGGGAAGTAATTTGATCAACTCACAAGGCACATTAATATATAAATAATTTTAAGGTCTTGTGGGGAATGCGGCCACTTCGGTACAAATTTTGCGAACGTCCCTTAATAAATTATGCAATGTAAAGCATACACTTTCACTAAATAAGTATGCCTGTTTTACTGGCGTTCAAACAACCAGTAAAGGAACTGAATATAACTTCGTCTAAAAGGTTTTCACTTCTACAATGTTTATTACAGTGATCCTTTTATCCCAGAGATGTAATTTGAATGTCATAAAGGTGAGGTAGCTTCAGTAATCTTTTCTGGTTGTGCACCTGCATCTTCAATAGGTAATAGTCTCAACAAAGCTTTTCAGTGAATATCTGAAAGACTGCCATAAGCCCCGTTTGTATGCTTAGCAAGAAAGACATATCCCCTTACAAATGTCAACAGGTTCTCGTTGCTTTTATTTGTAATTTCGAGAACCGATTTCCGCCATTCATTCTGAAACTGTGATCAATTTTAATAAGCAGTCTGACTTCAATATGAAGTAGGTTTTCCTCTTGAATGGCCAACAATGATATTCCTTCATCAGATGCGCACACTTGGCGTGCTTTCGATGGTTGCATACTCGTATGCTGGTCTAAGTTTCCTGTAATATTTTTATAGCAGTTCCGGTGATAAGTCGAGCTGATGACTACCAATATTGCTTTTGCATCCGTTGACTTACGTAACTGGTTCTAGATGCCGACGTTGTTTATTGTTATTGAGCGTTTCGATTTGTTTCGGATATCTTTTTTCTGTGAATCATTTCAAAGGTCAGTGAATGATACCAACAAAGTGAATGACGAAGTAAGGCTTAGTTTGTTTTCCCCCTTTTTTCGGGGAAGCTCTGTCATACTTAGAATGACCTATGCTGGTGTAGATCACATTCGACAGCACGGTCTGCCCAACTCTTCCAGTGTCTGAAAACATATAAAAATGCAATACGACAGAGGTGTTATATAGGGACAACATAATTTCAGTTAGTAATTATTTAACGAATGAACAATAAAATAACCTTTGAATTTTAAATCAAAACTTATATTGACACGTCAAATAACTTAAACGAAAATTTAGATAGAAATGAAAAAAATATTAAAAATAGGTTTGTTTGATTAAAAAATATTTTGCCAAAAATCCGATATGTATAGATTAGGTAACAGGAAAAATTTTTATGATGTAACTTGTTTTGTGTCAAATTGAAATTAATAACTTGAGTAAGTCGTCATTCTTAGGCAATATTTAGCCTGTTTTTCTACTGTACTAGCAGCACATAAGAAATTTGAGTCTTCTCTTTAAATAAAGGTCTCAGCTTTCATGTAGTATATATGAACTATGACAGCCAATGTAAAACATGATATACAGAAAGTAACCGGGACCGAGTTAGTTTACTGTTAATAGTGAAAAATATCTAAGAGCGCAAAGGATTAAAACAAACGATGGTCGGTGATTAGTGGGCTCCTGGCCTCTCGTCTCCTTCATGTTTGTTTATGCTTTCCGTTACATGCTATCGTTCCATCTGACGAGAGTGGAGTGGACGTTTTCATTTATGTAGCTCTTTTTCCAGTCTTTATGTCTGGTGTGTGTGTGTGTTTTTCATTTATTTATTTATTTATTTACTTAGTTTTTAATGCTACAAAGAATTCGGCTGCCCCTCCGTCATACATTAGTCTGAAAAGAATGAATTGCAACGTCTCAGGACGGCAAGCGATTTCTTATATTCATGTCTTGCCTTTCCTTGAGGAGAAAAGAGCCTCTCGAATTTCCCTTTTTTTTATGCCAAAAACGCATGACAAAGCTGAGTTTCAATCGACGATGGACGAAAACTAGATGACCTTGTAACACGATCTTCTATGCTGTCGTACTAGAGGAGAGAAAATTATAAATTGAGATTCATCATGTGAAAATTTTAAACAAGCAACGGACTAACAATGAAGGCTTATAAATATCTCTCTCTCCTCTCTCTCTCTCTCTCGTCCCTCTCGATTCTCTCTCTCTCATTACTGGTTCTCTCTCTTTCTTTAATTAATGGCCTCTCTGAATCAACAAAGCCCTAATTATGTGTGTCTTTATCATGACAAAGATCAAAACGTCATTGCATGATTGCATTCGGTGGAAAACCTGAGTATGAGAAGCCATTTTCCCGCGTCACGTCGCATTGACCTAGAAAGGGACGTCATCCGCTCTCCATTCCCACCTCCCGAACCCGCCACCCCCCCCAACCCCCCAAACTCTCACAACCAAGGATATTCCGAGGCCAGCTTTTATAGGTGTTCACTGGGAACGCTTGATCATTCTATTTAAAGCCATTATTTTTTAAGTAACACAAATACACATAACTGTCAAAAGGGGGGAGAAAGAGAGAGAGAGAGAGAGATAAAACGAGGAGTATGTAACAGAATCATAAGAAAGGACAAGACCAAGTGGAACACAGTTCCCTGCCCAGGTATTTCGTCAAGTTTATGAGTCATTTGTCGCGCAGACAAGACGATTCTGCAGCGTGAAATCGCTGAAAAGTCGAAACTGTTCGTTTTAGCAAAGACTATTCCGTGAATAGATAACAGTGGACGGCTCCTATGATCAACGGCCAACAGCACAGTTGGGCTCAGTTGCTATATTACACTGACTTCTGTCTTGCTTGCAAACTCGCTTTTTAAGGTCCTTATACTATCGATTCTGGAACTCCGTCATACGGCACTCCCTAGAGCTCTTTCTCCTAGTATATCCCTTACCAGTCTTACCACATAAGCAAACCACTTTAAATCATGAATCCATCTTTTGAACAGATCAACCTCTGGAACATATGTTCTCCATATCTGCATATTTTTAATATCCTGTTTTTCCATATTACACATAATAGACAAAACATTTCTTTCTTATAATTTCAACTTTCCTCATTCACATTCAGTCTATACTGAATTTGGGTTCAACACTCCCTACATACTTTCTAACCTTCACTTATTCTAATACTTCTTATTTAGAAATTTAGTGGTATAGTGAACAGCTTCCTTTTTTCCTCTCCATACAAACATCAATGACTCCATCCTCTTGCATTGAACAGTTCCCTCTGCACTGCCACATCTAGGACAGCAAGAAACAACACAGAGAGGAGCGCCTGTGCACCGCATGGTCATGAGTCACTGACATCCCCTCCTGAATTACACTCACACAGTCTACATCGTCCTTGTTACTGTAAGCACTTGTCCCTTCATGTGCTTTATTGAATCTTGACAATAAAGCGGTGTTTTCTGGGCATTGTTTGTATAGCTTTCCTTGAGAATTATACATCTTACAGCCACTTGGTTGACAACATGGTTCCCAACCATAATCGGCCCATCAGCACCAGCCACTAATGCAGTAATTACGGCACTCAACTCTGGCTTGCTTTCCTTCAAAACCTCTTAGTTCTTCTCCAAATTGGTAGACAAAAGCATGGTCATCGCCCTAAACCTCTGGTAGCTAGCTGACTAAATTTACCGCTTATAATGATTCCATAAGGCTGAAGCATGTGCGAGATGTTGACAGACAAAAGAGCATATGAAAACGCGGCAAATTTTCGTCTTACCCCTTTCTTCAATATCTGAACCATCTGTCTGGTTCCTGAGAGTGACGTACGGTTCCGCTTTCCACTTTTCTTAAGTTCAGCAAAGAAAACAGACTTTTGTGATAAAATTTTCGGCGAAAACAATCTACATCATTGTTTCTGAATAACTGCATATAATTTCTTAGTTAAATTGTTATATCCAGATTTTTGTTCAGAGCCATAATTTGCTATTGTATACGTCAGTTTATGAATATTATTTTTCAACATTCTTAATCACTATGTATATACTTCTGTTATCCCCTTGCATAATAATAGTTACATGCATACAATTTCTGTATTCTGTAAACGGTTTTCACATTTTTCACGAAATATAAATTTCGCTTATGGTAAAATATATGTACTACTTTGTCCATTCTCATTTTTTTATATAATTTTCAATTGTGCATATTTTTTACTGTTATACATCTCTGTGTCGAATGATATCCCCTTGTATAAGGTATAGGTACCCATCACTTACACCAATGTGTAAGTACATTTCAGTCACCACCCCTATATATGTAGGTGGCAGCTCCGCATATTTTTGTTCTTTTAAGCATATTCTACTATGCGTGTTTCAGTTTTGCTATTATTTTCTTGATGTACTTATGAATCTGGTGTAGCATATAGTGACAGTGACATATTTTTTTTGTATTTAGTGCTACTGAGAGATATAATCTAGAACCCCATCATAAATTTTTCTTCTTGTTTACATGGTTTTCTTTTCTGTCTGGATCGTTTTCTTAAGTGTTTGGGAATGCCATTATCAATGTATCTAAAGATTTCTCGATCACAACTTTGTTACATTAAATATTGTCATTTTAAAAAGGAAAGACATGTATGCAAAAAAAAATGGTAGGTTATACAGCTGCAATGCCTAAATCACTGAGTGAGCAGTGCAAGCTACCAAGAGATCAACCTAAAGTTATTAATAAGGATGAACTGATTGACTGCACTACGGCTGCACTAGATGCTGATGTTACTGAATTGTTGTTTAATTGAAAAGTTAAATTATGTAATGTGGAACTGAGCCAGAAGAAGACTACCTTAGCATCTCCTTCAATATGAGGATGAGAGATTTACCGCAACAGTTAAACTTACGGGCTTATATAACAGGAAAAAAACTTTCTTTTTTTTTCTTTTAGGCATTAGACAGGAAGAAGCTAGAATATGACCTGGTGTTGCTGGACACCCCAGATGAAGGTGAGAACCTTGAAGGTATGCCAATAGGTGGTGATAAAGTAAAGAAAATTTGGGAGGTGACAGGGGCATCTAGCAACATCTTGTCAATTTGTCAGCTTGGCAGAGAAGGGGCAGATGGCTACTGCAGATGTTGTCTGTTCTTGTCGCCGTTGATTCTTATGGGAGCCGTGATGCTGCAGTACTGGAGAAGGCAAAGAAACTCAAGCAGTGTGACAGAGAATTTATAAGAATATATATAAATCAAGAAAGACGCGCATCCAAGTGTTGGTGCTGAATGGAAGAATATTTGCATGCCCAGCTTAATCATTTGATAAGGATTGAAATGAGATTTGCAACAGATCTTCACAGCATTGTCTCTAGTTTATTCATTGGATTTTTTGCCAGAAGTTTCATTTAATAAGTAGCCTGATATGACACACATTTAGTTTTAGTCAATTTGAGTGCTTTTCTCTTCAAAGGGTTACCATAAAGTTTTTCTGCGCTCGCATGAATGCTATTGTTACCATGTTCTTAATATGAGATTTATTTTGTGTTAAATGTAGTGTATGCATTACTTTTCCCACTCCCATTAATTTGAAGTTTTGTCTCTCCTTTTTTGTCGATGAATCCTAGGAAGTTAGCTCATTTCTCCTTCGAAGTAGATGCCACTCTTTCTGGTGACTTATCTTTCATTTAGTCTGAGCCGCAATTATTGTAGACCTCTGGTTTGTTGGATTGTCGGCATCTGAAGCTTTAATGCTGAAGCAATGTTTGGATAACTCGGTCCAGAGCCATCCTATGAGAAGTTGCAGCTGTTCTGAGAAAGAAACTTGAAGATTTTAGGTTATGCAAACTGAAGATGGCTTTCTATACGGTTGGATTCAGGTCAGTCGTATACGTTTGTTAGACAAGAAAATGGTAATTCCTTTCTAAGCAGAAATTTTTTATTTCTGGATTCACACGTGTGTTCGATGTAAACGGCCATTGTCACAAACCAAGTGAAAAGGATATCCCAATCTTTGGAGTTGGCATAATCTATACTACAGTCAAACCAGTCGATGAGCGACCGATCTGATCACTAGGTAAAGACAGATTTTAACGGACAACCTGAAGCAGCCACCTGTGATCTCAGTTTTGACAACTCTTGCTCCCAGGATTAACAAAACTTCCTGGCACTCTCTCTCTCTCTCTCTCTCTCTCTCTCTCTCTCTCTCTCTCTCTCTCTCTCTCAATTCGGGCTGCTATGAAACAAGAGCCCTTGCTGGTAAAAGGACAGCTTAATCTTTTTATAATGTAGGGACTAAGACGAGCAGAAATACTAAAAAAACCTGGCTGTGAAAAAAAATTGAAAAACAATAAAAATAATAAAGAATAATAGGTAATTAATGACTATATAATAATAAAAGAAGGAAAATTTATACATAAATGAGGATGCCTTCTCAGATAATGAAAGACTTATTTCTTGGAGAGAGAGAGAGAGAGAGAAAGAGAGACTATATCTGCGGAATAACAGCAAACGTAGTTTAAAACAACATTGTTTTTCTTTCGTGAAATATTTTCAAACCTTTCCTCAAGATTGGCCTAGGTGAAGCAAGGAGAACCATGCTTATGAGAGGTTTCCATTATATGCAGTGTAGAGTTACTTGTGGTATCAACAACGCTGTCATATATACACAAAGATGAAAGACTAACTATGATTGAAAAATTGTTATGACTTTAGCCTGATATAAATTTTATGGCTTTCAAACAACAAGGGTGAAATTATCATTCCTTAAAGGTCGTGATCGCAGTGCCTAAGGTAATCTATCTGTAACAAAGTAATAAGAGATACAGAACAAAAGAGACTGACTTGACACAAAAGTAGCGCTATCAAAAGATTCGAACATCTTTTTTAATTCAATGTGCCCTTACCACTCTAATATGCGTTTTTGTACAGTGAATGAGCGTATGTCTGTTTAACCATCTTGATTTTTAACTTATATATAACAGTCATCAGATAGTTTCTAAACGGGTTTCATAGTTTAAATTTTAATTTATTACTTTAATTTCTTGGTAAATTAATCTTTTTATTTAATTCAAGAAATGTTTCAGTTTTGTGCAGTTTTCAAGTAATAGTAATCTTTGCTACACAGTAAGACTTGGAATTCTAATTATAAACTTCCAATTTAAAAATAATTTTTTTAATTAAAGATTTTATAAAACTGTTTCATTTATTGACCACCAGTGAGAGGATTAAACTGCGTACATGAAAAAGTGATTGACTGCACTGTTCCTTTAATTTTCTTGAAGTCATTTAAAACAGGGGAGACAGTTAGAGTTGTTTAATTAACTTAAGATTATATGACTACCTCCTCACACATGTTTTGATGTACTTGGTCTGACTTCCCGGATATTCGATAAAGCTTTTTGAGAGTTCACATGTTACCTTTAGAGTGCTCAGTCGTATATTACTTGTTATGAAAGTTCAAGTATCTGGTTGCTGTAAGGTAACTTTGAATTCAATAACTGGAAAGTGTAATAACCAGGTATTTGGAACGCTTCGTGGGTATATATATATATATATATATATATATATATATATATATATATATATATATATATAAATATATACCCACGAAGCGTTCCAAATACCTGGTTATTACACTTACCAGTTATTGAATTCAAAGTTACCTTACAGCAACCAGATACTTGAACTTTTATAACAAGTAACATACGATACATATATATATATATATATATATATATATATACATATATATATATATATTGTAAAGGAATATTGATTTATTGAATGTAAAATTGCAGAAAAGGTTGAAAATTGATATTTGCATACAAAAAAAAAGTGTGTACACTAGACAACAGATGGCAGTAGCGCTTGGCGTAGGCGGTAGTCGCCAAGGATAATGTACCGAAAAATGATATTTGGCGTCCATGGATGTCTAGCGTGAGTCGGGTATATAAAGGCCCAAAACGACTATTTTCGTTGGAGCTGAAACAAACAAGTGATTATAATAGTGTATCAAGTTTTGAGGAATATATGGTAATGTATTGTTTTATCCATTTGGACGTTTTTCTTGTGTATGTAACGTTGGTTGCCACTAACTTTTTGATGTTACAGTGAATTATATGTTGTGTTGATGTAAAGCTTTGTGACTTGGGTATTATACTGTAAAATGCAGTGATTAGTGATGAGTAGTCTTGATGAAGTGCTGTATGGCGAGTCTTTGTTTTTGTGTAATACGTCCGTAATTTGTTTAATGTTCTGTTTGTGACTTTAATTTCCTTACTAATTGTTATTAAAGTACATTTAAGTTATAGTGGGTTGTCACTGTTTCCAGATATATTCTCCTCGTAAATCCTTACCGTAGAGAGATTTTTTTTTTTTATGTTACATGGGGGCCTGTCGAACGAAACCCGAACGTATCCCTACTCAGTTTTTGCTCATTCTATCGAACGAAACTTGAACATATCCATACTCATGTTTACTCATTCTATCGAACGAAACCGAACGTATCCTTATTAATTGTTGCTTTATTCATGTCGAGCGTATTGCGACCATAACTTGACGTATCCCTCTAAGCTGTTAATCTTTGTTTTTTCAGTACTTCCATTTACTTTAGAGAGGGGTAGAGTTGTGATAGTGTTAGTGCTATAAAATATTTGTCTTGCTGTGTTATTTTGAGCAGGTTATAAAGATGTTTGATTTGAAAGATTTAAACGTTAGTCCTAGTGGTGAAAAGTTAGAAGGTACCTATAACTAAAATAGACTGGATTGTTCTAGCTAGGTACTATAACGTAGAAGTATCAGAATCTGCAAGGAAGCAAGAAATCTCAAATAAAGTAAGTGAGGCGCTAATGACTTTAGGCATTTTGTCTGATAAGGAAGGGTTGTTACTAATGAGTTGGGAAGGGCAAGAAACTGATAGCCAGCAAAGCGCAAGTGAGAATAATACAGAGGGAAGTGCAAGTGAAGAGGAAGGTGCCAAAGCCGTACGTGAAAAAACTAAGTCACGCAAGGTTAAACCAAAAAGTCCAAACTTGTTTATGAAGGGATGAGTGTTGAGCAGATGCAGATTCATTTGCAAATAGTTAGATTGGAGAATGAGAGAGCTGAAAAGGAGAGTGAGAAAGCTGTTGAACTAAAGAAGTTAGAAAATGAGAGAGCTGAAAAAGGTTAGGAAGGTAGAAGCTGAAGTTGAGCAAAAGAGGATAGAGCTAGAGATGAAGAAACTTGAAGTAGAAGAAAAGTCCAGAGACATACCAAAATCTTTTAGAATAGACAATGCAGTAAAAAGTGTACCAATTTTTGTTGAAAATGAAGTGGATGCATTTTTTTTACAATTTGAGAAAGTAGCAGAACAGCGTGAATGGCCGAGAACGTCATGGAGCACGTTGGTTCAAACCTCCTTTCGAGGAAAGGCTAGGGAAGTATTTGCTGCCTTATCTTTAGATGATTCTAAGGATTATGAGAGAGTTAAATCTGAAGTTTTGAAGGCTTATGAATGGGTGCCAAGAGAGGTATAGAGAGAAGTTCAGAAGCTGGATAAAAAGAGACAGTCGTACTCATATGGAGTATGCACGGGAACAACGCCTGTGGTATGATAGGTGGATGAATGCCCGAGAGGTTAATGGTGATTTCGGTAAACTTCAGGAACTTATCTTGCTTGAGCAGTTCAAGGATGGTATTAATCCACTTATTAAAACATATTTGGATGAACGTGATGTAGATAATGTGGATGAAGCCACTAGATTGTCTGATAATTATGCATTGACCCATAAGCTATATAATACTGACGTCACTCCTAAAATTGGAAGGAGCAGAGTTTGGGAAGAGCAGCAAAAATTACAAGGCACAAGGTAAGACTACGAGTTCACAGGTATCATCTCGTGGAGTCTATAATAAATCCTTTAATAGAGGTGGTAGAGGGGCAAGTCAATATAATTCTGGTCCTAGTGTTAGTGCTGGAAAAGCAGGATACAGTGTAAATGATCAGTTTACACCTAGTTACCAAAATATAGGCGAAAATTTTAGAGATTTTGTATGTTTCAGTTGTGGCAAACCAGGACACATCAGTAGGAGTTGTCCACATCGCACAATAAACCGTCCAATTCAAGTGGTAAATAAAGTTAAAGAGAAACCTGTACATTTTAAGGATGATCATAAACCTGAAAATACCATTGCATTGTTGATCAACCACAAGCATGTGGTGACAGAGGTCCTTGTTTGTTTGCTTCTCCCCTTAGGCCAGGTAAGAGGTATTGTAACGATAGCATCGACAGTAATAATATATGTAATGTTGATGAGAATATAGGTTACAAAATGGGTAACAATGATGTTCAAAATGTTAGTAATGTTGGTTGTATTGAGGATATTGTAAAAGGAAATGGAGTGAGACTACCTGAAGAGAAGTTCACATCCAAAGGTACTGAATTGTATGACCCTTTTATGAGAGATGGTTGGTTACACCTCCCTTGTGTTGAAAAAAGGAAAGTAAGGTGGTTAAGAGATACCGGAGCGGTACAGTCTGTAATGATAAAAAATATGTATGACCAGTGGAAGGATACTGGAGAGTATGTACTTCTGCGTGGGTTTGGACCTGAGTTTTCAGCTCCAGTAGTAGAAGTAAGGTTAGAAACTCCGTAATTCGGGATATGTTAAAATTGCTTTGGTGAGAGAAATCCCAGTGTCAGGGAGTAGAGTTAATTCTTGGAAATGATGTATGTGGAGACAAAGTTTTTGGTAGCAGTAATCCAATTTTGACAGAAAAAAACCCTTTAATTCTTCATTTATTACAGAAGTTGAATGTACATTTCCAAACTTATTTCTGCTTGTGCAGTTACTACCAGAAGTAAGAGTGCCGAAGGAAAGGTAAATGATGACGACGGTTTGGATTTACAAAACTTGTTTAAAGATAGTCCGGAAACACTAAGTAAGTAAAGTCAGTACTCCTTTGCGAATGCTGAAAGTTAATAAGGAGGAATTTGTTAAATCTCAAATTGAAGATGATAATTTGAAAGGTAATAAGAGATAATGCCCTTGTTGATATAAATGATATCGAGAAGGGAAGGCAAGTGTTACTTTTTTAAAGGATGGAATCCTAATGAGGAAGTTCAAGAGTAGAAATGTTAATGATGTTGTAGAACAAGTGGTCATTCCAAGTAGTTATAGGAATTTTGTTCTAGGTATTGCTCATGACTGTAGTTATTCTGGTCATTTAGGTATAAACAAAACTTATGAGAAATTATTAAGGTATTTTTTTTGGCCTAAGATGCAGAAAGATTGTAGTGAATCTTGTAAAATTGTGGTTTATGTCAAAAAGTAGGTAAAGCTCAACATGACCCTAAGGTGATGCCCTTGCAACCCATTGAAGTTCCAGGAGAACCCTTTGAGAAACTGGTTTTGGATTGTGTAGGACCTCTGCCTAGGTCTAGCAAAGGTAACGAGTATTTGCTGACAATTACGTATGTGTAGTGCTACCAGATTTCCAGAGGCTATTCCTTTAAGAACTGTGAGTGCTGATAACATAATTGAAGCGCTTAACAAGTTCTTCTCGCTGGTAGGTTTGCCAAAAGAAGTTCAAACCGACCAAGGAACCAACTTTACGTCTAGAAAGTTTACCTCATTTTTAGCCTGTCAGAATATTAAGCATTGTTTATCGTCTCCTTATCACCCACAGAGCCAAGGAGTGGTCGAAGGATTTCATCGAACCTTCAAAACCATGCTTCGCACGTACTGTTGTGAAAATGAAAAGGAATGGGATGTCTACATACCAATGTTGCTATTTGCCGTTCGTGATAGCGTACATTCATCGTTGGGTTATTCTCCTTTTCAGTTAGTATATGTCCATCAGGTAAGGTCACCCATGGAGGTGATAAAGAATCAGTGATTTCAGATGAGAAGGATTCTATCACGTTACAAGAAATGAAGGAAAAAAATAAAAAAAAATATGGAAAGTAGCACATGGAGAATCTCAAAGTAGTACAAGAGAGATGAAAAGAAACTACGACAAAAAGGCTGCAAAACGTGAACTCGACATAGGAGATAAGGTTCTAGTGTATCTCCCTACAGCAGGTAAGGTTTTTAACCAGAAGTATATAGGACCTTGCACGGTGAAGGAAAAAGTAAGTGATGTTAATTATCGAATTCAATTTCCTACAGGACTTAGGAAAGTTAAAACTTTCCATATTAACAAATTAAAGAAGTATAACGAATCCAGTGGAGTGTTGTCAATTGCAAAAGAGGATGATGAAAAAGACGTTGAAGAAGAAATTGAACTTAGATTAAAAAATACAGATTATTTGGAGTGATGATGAAAAATTTAGGAAGTTATGTATTCACTATCTGATGAACAGCAGCATGATTTTTAAAGTGCTAATTCAAAACTTTTCAGATCTATTTTCAGACCATCCTAAAAGGATAAAAGGAGTACAACATAAAATCAGGTTGAGAGAAGAAGAGAAAAAACTCCAGTAAGTCAGCGTCCATACAGAATGTCGCCGAGGCAACAACAACAGTTAAAGACCGAAGTTGCTTATTTACTGAAACACGGACTAGCAGAGGAAAGCCATAGTGAATGGGCTAGCCCATGTATTCTAGTCGACAAACCTGACGGAAGTGCAAGAATGTGTAGGTACAGACTATCGAAAGGTAAATAATGTAACTATAAAAGATTCATATCCTATGCCCAGAGTAGAAGATATAATTGATAATGTAGCAAGTTTCCCTTTTTAAGTAAAATTGATTTATTGAAAGGATACTATCAAATTGAGTTAGACAAAAACAGCAGGGATATTGCTGCATTTGTTACACCCCATGGACTTTATAATTATAAGGTAATGCCATTTGGTTTATGTAATGCACCTCTGACATTCCAACGTCAGATGAATTATATCTTGAAGGATCTCGAAGGTGTATTTGTTTATTTGGATGACATTATCATAGGTTGGAGAAACCTGGAAGATCACAATTAAAAAAGTATATGATGTTTTTTAAGAGGTTATTAGAATTTAATGTTACGATAAACCTTGCCAAATGTGAATTTGGAAAAACTACAGTTTCAATATTTAGGACATGAAATAGGAAGTGGCCAAGTGAAACCTGTTGATTGTCATATTGAGGTCATAAAGAATTTGACCCTCTCTACATCTAAACGTGGAGTGATGAAATTTTTGGGAACAGTGGGGTATTACAGAAAATTTTGTAAGAACTTTTCAGATGTAGCCTACCATTAACAGAGTTGCTGAAAAAGGATGTGAAGTTTGTGGTGGTCAAAGGAATGTGACGATGCCTTTAATAAACTTAAGCTCATGTTAATGTCCTAGCCAGTGCTGAAATCCCCAGACTTTAATCTACCATTCAAGTTACAGGTAGACTCCAGTGAAGTAGGAGCTGGCAGTGTATTATTACAGGAACATAATGGTGTTTTACACCCCGTATCTTACTTTTCAAAGAAATATAATAGCCACCAGTTAAATTACTGTATTGTTGAAAAAGAAGCTTTGAGTTTAATTTTGAGTCTAATGCACTTTGAGATATACTTGCTTAACAGTAACTTTGAAATAGATGTATATACTGATAATAACCCTTTAACCTTTATTAATAAATGTAAGCACAACAATAAGAGAATTTTAAGATGGTCTTTATTTTGCAACCATTCAAACTAAATATTCACCATATAGCAGGCAAAGAAAATGTCATTGCAGATTCTCTCTCTAGATCTGTTGATTATTTAAAGGAAAGTGGTTGTTACCAACGACGTGGCAGTCTCCAATAGTTGCTAAATGGAAGTAGCTAATATTTAAAACTGTAAGAGTGAAAATTCAGCATAGACTGAGGAGAGAGCCGCTGAGTTAAAAGGGGGGGGAATGTAAAGGAATATTGATTTATTGAATGTAAAATTGCAGAAAAGGTTGAAAATTGATATTTGCATACAAAAAAAGTGTGTACACTAGACAACAGATGGCAGTAGCGCTTGGCGTAGGCGGTAGTCGCCAAGGATAATGTACCGAAAAATGATATTTGGTCCATGGATGTCTAGCGTGAGTCGGGTATATAAAGGCCCAAAACGACTATTTTCGTTGGAGCTGAAACAAACAAGTGATTATAATAGTGTATCAAGTTTTGAGGAATATATGGTAATGTATTGTTTATCCATTTGGACGTTTTCTTGTGTGATGTAACGTTGGTTGCCACTAACATTTTGATGTTACAGTGAATTATATGTTGTGTTGATGTAAAGCTTTGTGACTTGGGTATTATACTGTAAAATGCAGTGATTAGTGATGAGTAGTCTTGATGAAGTGCTGTATGGCGAGTCTTTGTTTTTGTGTAATACGTCCGTAATTTGTTTAATGTTCTGTTTGTGACTTTAATTTCCTTACTAATTGTTATTAAAGTACATTTTAAGTTATAGTGGGTTGTCACTGTTTCCAGATATATTCTCCTCGTAAATCCTTACCGTAGAGAGAGATTTTTTTTTTATGTTACAATATATATAATATATATATATATATATATATAATAGATATAATGAATAATTATCATAAACAGTGTATATATTAATTATATGATGATCATATCACATTACCGTGATTCATGTTCATACATCGAGCTACAAATATCCTTTAATATCTAATTCGCTCTACCTCGGAATTAATATATTTTCATATATGTTAACCGAACGGGAATTTTTGAGTCGATAATAGATTTGTTGGCTGACGGGCACAAACCATACCCAAACAAATCCAGGACGCACAGGTGGGTTGGTGCCGACTCCAAAAAAACTAACACCTGAGAGTGACAGGTACTTGTAGTTTAGATGCGGCATAAACTAATACCCTCTTGCAGAGGCGGTGTGGTTTAAAGCTTCACTGTGCATCCTGGATTTGTTGGGTTCGATGGTTCGCACCCCTGAGCCAACAAATCTGTTATCGACTAAAAAATTCCTCTTCAGTTAGCATATATGAAAATATATTAATTCCAAGGTAGAGCAAATTAGATATTAAAGGACATTTGTAGCTCGATGTACGAATATGAATCACGGTAATGTGATATGACTCAAATAATGGCTACGTGCGGACAAAAGCACTACAACGTTTCCGAAGTCGAGGTGGGCTTAAGACGACTCCAAAACAACGAACACTTGAGAGTGACAGGTATTTGTAGTTGAGAGGGGCCATAAACTTATACCCTCTTGCAGTGGCGGTGTGGCTTAAAGCTTCACCGTGCCTCCTGGATTTGCTGGGTTCGATGGTTCGCGCCTGTGAGCCGACAAATCTATTAGCAACTAAAAAATTCCCCTTTGGTTAACATATATGAAAATATATCAATTCTGAGGTAGCGCGATTAAGGTATTAAAGGGCATTTGTAGCTCGATATATATATATATATATATATATATATATATATATATATATATATATAATCATACAGAGACACTGTCCTTCATGTGCCTGATCAACCATTACTCAGGTCATCGATTAATAATGCTGAGGACGTACCAGATTGTGCTGAAGATACTCTACAAACAACGCCGAGTCCTTCGCTTATTAGACAAACATATTTCGCACCTGCGAAGCAGCTGAATAACAACTATTAATAACATCCAATACTTATATACTTTCAAAGCACACCACACATATAATATATACATATATATATATATATATATATATATATATATATATATGCATATATATATTATATATATATATATTATATGTGTGGTGTGCTATGAAAGTATATAAGTATTGGATGTTATTAATAGTTGTTATTCAGCTGCTTCGCAGGTGCGAAATATGTTTGTCTAATAAGCGAAGGACTCGGCGTTGTTTGTAGAGTATCTTCAGCACAATCTGGTACGTCTTCAGCATATATCAATCGATCACCTGGGTAATGGTTGATCAGGCACATGAAGACAGTGTCTCTGTATGATGGAAAATTTCTGTGGTCAAGCTGTAGAACATTTCAATCCAGTTGGAATTGGACTTGTAGGTGTGACATGGAAACGTAAATGCATGTGTGTTACGATATGCTTTGTGCAGAGAATCTTGTAATAGATTGTTCATTCTGGTTTGTTGAGCCAAGCACAGGAGGTCATGTTAAGGCCTGTCCACACTAGGAAACACTGTTTGCAAACAGTTTCAAGACTGTTTGCAAACAATGTTTCCTGCCCAGACCTCAGTTGTCCTCTGGATGCTAGGCGGTGCAGTAGCCTCTGTATTCTACCTTATTCTACTCGGCTATTTTAATGCACTCGAGGAGGGATAAGAGAAAGAAAAAGATATGGGTAAGGAAGTTTCTAGAAAAAGGAGCGTGCCATATGTCTAAAAGGCACTGGATATATGTAATAAGTGGAAATCAGGTTGAGAACGAGTGACAGGCGGTCGGATACGAAAACAGGACAGCCTCGAGTGTTTTGGAACCTTGGAAAATTTATAAACACTGAATTCCTCAGGATGTTCAAACAAGACAAAAGTCATAACATTACCGGTTGCATTGGTGAGATCGCAAGCACGCAAATGACGTGGATTAAGTCGAAATCATATGATCGTGACGTGAGAAAAATGCAATTACGTGAGTACATCAGTGCGTGCGCTAAGTAGGACGTGTACATGAGACGCAGGAAAACTCTCACACATCGGAATCATGAATAGACTAGTGTGAGTGCATTCGTACATCAATTAGCATGCATAAGTTCACACGTCTATTAGAGCAAATGAATGGCATATAACCTCCTAAGTAGTGATTTGTGGGATTATTGGACAAGAACTTTCAGTGGTGATTGCAAGCTAAAGGAGGCGCCAGAAGGTCCATCAATTAAAGTAGAGTGCTGAGATGTTTATTTCAGATCCTCTGAGAGGGGAAGTGTGGTGCGACACAATATTATTGATGAACTGTAACATTTCATTTTCCGATAAATTGTGGTTTCTTTTGCAGATAGATTCGGATTGTCACTACCGAAAATGAATTCTCTAGACATGTATTTGAGAAAGGCTGATGGGGATTATTTGACGGTGAGAATAAGTGGTGATCGTTCTATTCAATAGAGATTTCAGATTCATTTAATT
This sequence comes from Macrobrachium nipponense, assembly GCF_015104395.2. Classification (NCBI taxonomy): domain Eukaryota; kingdom Metazoa; phylum Arthropoda; class Malacostraca; order Decapoda; family Palaemonidae; genus Macrobrachium; species Macrobrachium nipponense. The sequence goes on along the minus strand of NC_061108.1, from coordinate 58,494,073 downwards.
TCATTTTCATGTAAGCTATTTTGGGGAAAATAAAGAATATTTTTCATATCTCAAGAGTTTGAATTAGCCTAACATTTATCGATCGATTTTAGCTACACAGAGAGGGAAGGCAATGGGAACATCGAAGGTAGGTCACGTTATCAAGTTAGCAATTCTCTCCTTTTAGTTAGACAGGGTCATTTGACCCACGTAACATATACATTATACACGTATACATACATACATACATATATACATACATTGTTCTATCGCGCACAATAGTTCATTCCCTCCGCTGATCCAGAGAGTGAACACGAATCCGCGACTATGAAACCCCGAAGCAGTTGAACAAGTAACTATACTCTGTTTTTTTTCATCTGTCCATCTGCCTGTGGTGTTTTTGTATGGCAACACTGCGTCCCGGGCTTTAGATAGTCACATTCAGCTTACATTCAACGATTATAATAATATCCTATTTCGAATATTAACGGTGTAATTCGCATACAGTAAATTATTAAAACACTTTTCAGTTGCAATGTACACCCAGATATCCTTTTATTTACCTAAAACTTACACATAGCGTAACTATCTAAAGCCCGTGACGCAGTGTTGCCACACAAAAACACCACAGGCAGATGGACAGATGAAAAAAAACAGAGTATAATTAAGCACCCAACAGATGTCGCACCGTCAGAGTGGGTAGAGTGGGAAGCAGGTATTTTTCTTGGGCACAGAGTAAAGTCTCCAAAACCTAATATCGTTAATTAAGAGAGTGAGAGTAAAGTTTTTGTTGTTGACGACACTGGCTTTGAGTATAAAATGTACAGTTAAGGAAATATGCGAAACAAATAAGATAATTGTGCTTAGGAAGTCTGTATTCATGAATTAATAATTCCTATATTATCGTATCTTATCAACAGATACGACTGTTCACAAGAGCCACCTCTTATTAAAAAAAATCTATAGCAGCAAATTAGCAAAATTTTCAGTTCACTTACGACTTGCGTTATTGAGGAAGCAACCATAAACATATATATATATATATATATATATATATATATATATATATATATATATACATATAAACATAATATACATTATATATATATATATATATACATATATACTTATATATATATATATATATATATATATATATATATATATATATATGAATAACTTGATCACGAAGTATATAAAACATGATGCTATGTATAAATAAAGGTTTTTGCCACGAAGGAAAAAAGAATGAAAAGCGATATAGCCAAGCACTTTCGGTCTAGTTCGACCCTTTACTCAGGCACAACTGATCTTACAAAGGAAAAACATAGTCAAGGTAGGCTTAATATCCAAACTGACACTACAAGTTAAGCAATAAGGTCGATTTCACTCTACAGAAACGAGGAAACGCCTGAGGGCAGCCACACCTTGGAGGATACACACACGGTCAACAGACGACTCACCCAGAAAACAATACATTTTGAAAAAAAAAGGAGGCATATACAACTTATTATCATGAAATTTACAAAAATGTTCCCAAAAAAATTATTAATGAAAAGACGAGAAAAAAAATATAATAATATCGAGCGAGAGGGAGAGAGAATATCGAGCGAGAGAGAGAGAGAAATAATAACTATATACATGTGGGACTAATTTATTAGTAGTTCATTTATTTTAAGGTCCTTCATAAACATTTTACAAATATACGGGTCCAAATGGTACATTCCTGGACTAAGATTTAGGTTGTTTTTATTAGTGATTTGTATAATTGCTGATTCCAGTAAATTTCTTGAAACATAATCATTAGATCTAGCAATTACAGAGGTATCACCCCAATTAATACAATGAGATTTTTCACTCAGATGGATAAACAGTGCATTTGAAGTCTGGGCTGTTCTCACTGAATACATATGCTGCTTAATACTTACACACAAATTTTTACTTGACTGACCAACGTAAAACGATGTGTAATCCTTACAATTTTGTAAATGATGTTGTTATTTGTTACGAGATTCTTCTTAATTAGCATCTCTTTAATGGTATTGTTATAAGAGAACACTACATTAACATTAAACGATTTAAATATTGATTTTATGGTTTCAAATCCACGAAAGTAAGGTAAGCTAAGTACATTTTTAGGCATTTTTTTTTCATTAATAGCAACACTATAAAACTTTTTGTGAGCTTTTTGATAACATAAATCAATTAAATGAGGTGGGTAGCAGAGATCGTTTCCTATCTTTTTTATGTATTCTATTTCTTGGTCAAGATATTGTGGACTTGTGATACGCAAAGCACGTAGGAACATTGAAATTTTAATATTAAGATGGTGGCCAGAATAAAAATGTACATATGTTAAATTATTTGTGGGTTTTCTATAAATACTGAATTTACAGAGGCCCGCCACGCGTCCCGGGACGCTTGGCAGGCCACGCCCGCCCATCCCGGGACTTGTGGCGGGCCCCGCCTGCCCATCCCCGGACGTGTGGCGGGCCTTGCCCGCCCGTCCCAAGACATGTGGCAGGCCTTGCCCGCCCGTCCCGGGACACGTGACGGGCCTCCCCCGCCCGTCCCGGGACACTTGGCGGGCCTGCCCGCCTGTCCCGTCTTAGACAGCACCTTTACTTAGTTTTAAAACCAGAATATGCCACTGACTCCTTCCAATTTTCCTGGGGCTTCTCTGAATCCTTTCAGTTCTCCTGAGGCTTCTCTGAATCCTTTCAGTTCTGGGGCTTCCCTGAATCCTTTCAGTTCTTCTGGGGCTTCTCTGAATCCTTTCACTTCTCCTGGGGCTT